>NW_015540847.1:106122-109133 GCF_001515605.1 Sinocyclocheilus anshuiensis | reverse complement strand
TGCGTGTGTGTGTCTGTGTGTGTGTGTGTGTGTGTGTGTGTGTGTGTATATTAGTGTGTGTGTGTGAGTGAGTGTGTGTGTATCAGTGTATATGAGTATGTGTATCTGTGTGTTTGTGTGTATATCAGTGTGTGAGTGTGTGTGTGTATCAGTCTGTGTGTACCTGGTATTTATCACGTTATGGGGACCAAATGTCCCCACAAGGATAGTAATACTAGTAAATTTTGACCTTGTGGGGACATTTTTGAGGTCCCCATAAGGAAACAAGCTTATAAATCATACAGAATGAGTTTTTTTGAGAAAGTAAAAATGCACAAAGTTTCCTGTGAGGGGTAGGTTTAGGGGTAGGGTTGGTGTAGGGCAATAGCACACAGTTTGTACAGTATAAAAACCATTACGCCTATGGAATGTCCCCATAAAACATGGAAACACAACAGTGTGTGTGTGCGTGTGTTTGTGTGTGTGTATATCAGTGTGTGTGAGTGTGTGTGTAATGTTTATCTGTATCTGTGAGTCAATCCTCGACACTTGAGTGAGTAAAACACACATCTGACTCAAACAGACTGTAATATCCACAGATTTCCCGTTTCTAATATCAACGTTTGGAGAGGAAACTCGTCTGTGATGCAAACACACAGACATTCCAGCAGACGCCTCCCATCAGCCCTCATTGGATTCTATAATCGCAGAGGCGGAATGCAAATAATGGCTGTGTTTATCATATGAATGAAGTGCATACGAATCCAGCCGAACGCTTGATGAAAACAGCAGAGCTGAGTGAGTTGAGCGTTTGATGAGCGTCTTTAACACTGAATCACACAGGTTCAGACTCATCACGCTACTGACTTCATGACTGCACCGTTGACTGTATTTAACCCATGGCACTGATTTCATAATCCACAATACCACAGCAAAACAAATTACTGAATTTATCATTTTTATCAGTCAAACCTCTTTGAGCTAAAATATTTACTTTTTAGATTTGAAGTTAATATTTCCATAATTTAACAACACATTTGCATGCTCATGGTTCTCTGATGTTGTTTAATGATGACATGTCATGCGGCTAAATAATAAAATAATTTTATATTTTACTTAAAAAAAAATGTAGTTTGCTTGTTTTATTTGTATATCTTTTTTATTTTTAAAATATTTATGAATTTAAATTTTATGTCAGTTAATGATCACATAACATGCACCTCAACAAATAACATGTTTTTATATTTTATAAATAGATTTTCTGAATATACTGTTTTTTAGGTTTTTTTATTTGTATTTTTTATTTTTCAAAAATTATTGATTTTAATTTTTTTGTAGGTTAATGGTCACATGACATGCAGCTAAACAAATAACATATTTGTATATTTTATTTAAAATATATTGGGTTTTCTTAAGAAATTGTTTTATTTAGATTTGTTATTTTAAAATTATTTATTAATTTAAATTTTTACATTTTATGATTTAATTATTACTGATTGATTATTACTGATGATTCATCTCAATTATTAACTGTAATTAAAACTATAATGCATATCCAACTTCACTCATATACTGCTCATAAACTCACATAAAGCCTAATGTATATACTAATATACTAATAGCAAATCTTAATATAAATAGCAAATCTAGATATAAAGTATTGTTTTCTGAGTACCAAAATGAAGTGAGTTTATGCGTAAAACTAGAACAAATATGTGTTAATGGGGTGGGAGAAATGAGTTCTGCTGGAGTTTCCTGAATAAAAGCACTGAATCTGTTAAAGATACTCTTGTGTTTTCTTGGCCTTTCTTGTGCCTGAAGGACACTTGCTTTTGTCTTCTGCTCATTTGTGTTGTTTTCCCAGAAGATGGAAAGCAAATGTTTACTCAGAGCATCTCTGAACTCTGAATCCATTAACATTCCCATCTCTCTCACACTCAGATTAACAAAAACCAGCAAAATCCTCACAAACTCCTTCTCTCTCCCATTCCCACTCAGATGCTAATTTCTGGCAGCGCCTTAAAGAAATGAGGCCTTGTTAGCATGCAGGGCAAACTGGAGCACTATAACACACACACACACACACACACACACACACACACACCGCTTCATCCTACAGTTACTGCTGTGAATAATCAAATCTACATCGAACAGCTCATCGCTGCAGATTCAGTCTGAGCGTAACTGAGTCAGAAACTCAAACTCACAAGCCATCAGACGAAACACAGGATTACTGGTCACAAATCAGTTTCAAACTCATTAAAGTGAGATGAAGGGCCGAACTTGACCCTGACGGGACCCCGTAGAGCCTTCAGAGTCAATGACAGCACTCTCAGTATCATTCAGATATTTAGTATCATTATCTATATTCAGATTTTTATTTATTTGAATATTGATATAATGAATTAGTTTTTATGTTAATTTAATTAAAGTTTTAGTAATTTGTGTTTTTTTGTTGCATTTTTACAATTATTATTTAAAAATCTAGTTTGTAAATCCCAATTTATTATCATTATTTATATTTTAATTTATTTTAATATTTTATTAATATTTATTTTATTTAATAATATTATTTTTATTAATATTTTGAGTTTTTATTTTTATTCTTTCTGTTTTCATTTTAATTTTAGTGTTACTTTTATTATTATTATTATTTTGAAATATGTCTATATAGGTTTTATTAATTTTATTACAGTTTTAGTATCATTATTTATATTTATATTTATTTTTGCAGAGGAAAGATCTTATTTCTTCTTATTTTATCTTGTTTTGTTGTTTACTGTAAACTGATATCCAGTGTTATTTTAGTACTTCATTTTAATATTATTTTTATTAACATTTTGAATTCGTTTTTATTTGATAATTTCTGTTTCATTTTAATTTGAGTTAAAGTTTTAGTAATTTAGTTCTGTTTCTTGGTATTATTATTACTATACGTCTATATTTACATTTACATATACATTTAGTCATTTAGCAGACGCTTTTATCCAAAGCAACTTACAAATGAGGACAATAAAAGCAGTCAAAACTAA
>NW_015540847.1:101980-105489 GCF_001515605.1 Sinocyclocheilus anshuiensis | reverse complement strand
ATTTCTCAAATAAACCCAGCCACCATTGTCATCACTATTTCCAGCCCTATTTAGATCCAGATCACCCCTGCTGCCTCTACCATGTCTCCCGGCTCTTTCACGCACAGCACAGCCACGTGCACCGCGGCCACTCCCACCTCTTTGGGGCAGCTAGTGCTACTTCCTGCCCTATTTCTCCTACCCCTGCTGCCTCTACCTCTAGCAACAGCTCTCCTATGGACACTACGACCACGTTCTCCCGTGCCACCCCCATCCCCGTTGGGCAAAGGGTCGAAATGATCACTTGTTTGTGCTTCGTGAACACTCTCGCCTTGCACGGCAGCACCATTGCGCTGCAAAGATGTACCGGGAGAAGCGTGATCATTAGACGACCGATCGTCATTTCCAAAAGGCAAATATTCCCCTTCAGAGTCAGAATCGGCGAATAACATTTGCAACACATCCACACGGTATAACTTTTTATTAGCCATTTGGCGATTTTCTCTCACAAATCTCACAATTTACTCAGACGCTCTGAACTGAACTGCTTCCGCATCAATGACACGATAGCTCACTTGCTCTGCTATTTGCTCGAACACTTTGAATAGGAACATGACGTCATTTTGGTCTAGAATCGAAGTACTACATGTCTGCCATCTAGTGTTAGGGAATACAAATGAGATATTACACCATATTAGGATCTACAGCCTATTTTATTAAGTATGACGTCTTGTCGCAATTTTGCGACTTTGGTGCTTAGAGGGTTAAGTTTTTTTTTTATTTCAGTTAACATTTCTTTCAAACTAGTAACACGTTTTTTTTTTATGGTTTTAGTTTTAGTTGACTATAATGCTCTGTTCTCACTGGATCAGACTGTGAATGCGACACCGCACCTTTCATATGCTGATGATGATGGTTCATTTGCATATGTAAACTCAGCAAACAGTGTTGCTGGTCCTGAGTTACTGTGATTCATCAGGATCAGCTCCTCTGGACTCGGATTGAATCTCTGAATCAGGCTGATTTTATGCACGAGCGGCAGCTAATCAATCAATGGGCGGCTCGGCCATATACATGATGACGACCCGCTTCCAGAAATCCATTTCCTGCTTTAGTCCTGTTGACCTTTTCAATAAGCAATGAGGAAAAAGCTGCATTCATCGGTCCTGATTCTCCGGCATCAGCTCACAGAAAACCACAACAGAACAACTATTAAACAACTACACTAGTCTAATCACTAGCGTTAACGCTAGTTAACGACATCATCAAAGCTGAATGTGCGGCATCTGAACTCCATCTGAAACCATGTTTCACTCATTCACATGCAGCTTTTTCAAGCTCATACTCATCTAGAGACCAAAATTAGTACAAATTCATATTTCACATTACATGACCATTTAAAATCAACTAGAAAGTGTTTAAATATGAAGAACGCTGCAAAAATGATGTTCTTCATCAGTGTTTCTGTCGTTTTCTAGTTTAAATAACTAGGCTAAACGTTCTTAAATCACAATATATTTACTGGAGAAGCAAAACGATTTAAGATAAGAAGTCTTATTTTCAGAAAAATATTGATCAAATGAAGTAAGTTCATGATTAAAACTACAACAAATATCTGCCGATGAGGTCAGAAAAATTATTTAGTTTTCCTTTGAATCTGAATTACTTTCTTTGAATTACTTTATTTTTTCTGACCTTATTGGCTGATATTTAATCATGAACTCACTTCATTTTGATCAGTTTCTCAGAAAACAAGACTTCTAATCTTAAGTAATTTTGGTTTGGGTTATTATAGTTAACAAAAAAAAAGATCAGATTGAGTGATACATATTTTTTTATTAATATTTTTATGTTTTAACATTTTTGCAATATTTTCAATAGTTTGAATTAGTTTTTATTTTTATATTTTCTGTTTTGAATAAAAACATATTTTGTTATGTAAAATAAAATGAATGTTAAATCAAATAAAATTAAATATAAAAACTTAAACCTATGTTATTTCAGCTCATTTCCACTTCTCATTTTCATCTAGTTTATCTTGATATACTAAAATAACTAAAACTGAAATATGAATTAATAAAATCTATATAGACTTATTTAAAAACAACAAACCCTAATCAAATGACAAAAACACACAACACAATGGCTAAAGATGTAACTAAAATTAACATGAAAGCAGAAACTAAAATAAAATCTTAAATATTAATAAAAGCCATAATAGTATCTCAATGATAGTGAAGTAACACTGGTGTTTAGACATTTATACCGGAAAACAAGAAACTAATTTTTGCAGTGCAGAATCAACTCAAGTGAAGTAAACGTGTAGGATGTTTCCTGTAACGGATCTGCAGCACACACACACACACACATTCAGTGTTTAAACTGTGAGTGTCAGCAGACAGCGGTCAGTGAGGCTGCTAATGTGTGTGATTGTGATGCTAATGTGAGAGTCACACAGTCAAAGGCGTGAGCTCGGCTCTTTCACTCATTCCACACTCATCTCTGATCAATAGCGACGTTTGGATGTGCTGACCGCCGCGCCCAGCGCTTTCACTGCTATTGTTGCTGTGGAAGCTTCTCTCGGCACATTCACAGCACAACAAACCCGACTGCACTGAAACATAGCAGCGGCTCACATCAGTCCACTGCGCTTGCTCCGATATCAGTCATCTAACACTGGAGATGAGCAGAGCATCAAATAAAGCCAATCACACACCTGCTGCTCTCAGATCAGTGAACGCACAGAGAATCCAGACACACTTCTGATGAAACCACTACAACACCGAACCACAAAGATGCACCAGGAGACTGCAGCAGAACCACTTCATCACATTACATCACTTACACACACACATACAAATACTGATGCTTTAGCAGTCCAGAAACAAACTATTTCTGGGGTTATCATAATCATAATCATAATAATACTTTAGATTTGTAATGTGCCTTTCTTATACTCAAAGCACTGAGTATACTCAAAACATGAGCCACGCACAAAAGGTAAAGGGGGAGGAGTTGCTACAATTTATAACAATATTTTCAGTATTTCTCAGAGGGCAGGCTTCAAGTATAACTCGTTTGAAGTAATGGTGCTTCATATAACATTATCCAGAGAATCAAGTGTTAATGACATTGTGATGTTTGTACTGGCTACTGTATACAGGCCACCAGGGCACCATACAGACTTTATTAAAGAATTTGCTGATTTTATATCCGAGTTAGTGCTGGCTGCAGATAATTTGTTGGTGATTTTAATATCCATGTTGATAATGAAAAAGATGCATTGGGATCAGCATTCATAGACATTCTGAACTCTACTGGGGTTAGACAACACGTGTCAGGACCTACTCATTGTCGAAATCATACTCTAGATTTAATACTGTCACATGGAATTGATGTCGATGGTGTTGAAATTATGCAGCCAAGCGATGATATCTCAGATCATTAGCTAGTCTTGTGCAAACTTCATATGGTAGAACCATCACTTCTACCACAAAAGACTGCTTTGTAAGTAATCTTCCTGATTTATC
>NW_015540847.1:94609-95158 GCF_001515605.1 Sinocyclocheilus anshuiensis | reverse complement strand
ACACTCTTCTGATGAAACCACTACAACACCGAACCACAAAGATGCACCAGGAGACTGCAGCAGAACCACTTCATCACATTACATCACTTACACACACACATGATGCTTTAGATGCTTTAGCAGTCCAGAAACAAACTATTTCTGGGGTTATCATAATCATAATCATAATAATTTGTAATGTCAAAAGTTAAAGTAGGATGTGTTGATACAATTTATAGCAATATTTTCAATATTTCTCAGAGGTCTGGTTTAAAGTATAATTCGTTTAAAGTAATGGTGCTTCATTATGTAAATGTAAATATAATATTATCCAGAGAAACAAGTGTTAATGATAAGTCCCCTATGACATTTGTATTGGCTACTGTATACATGCCACCAGGGCACCATACAGACAAGAATTTAGAATTTGCTGATTTTATATCCGAGTTAGTGCTGGCTGCAGATAAATTGTTGGTGATTTTATGTTGATAAATCCATGTTGCTAATGAAAAAGATGCATTGGGATCAGCATTCATAGACATTCTGAACTCTATTGGGGTTAGACAACAC
>NW_015540847.1:93651-94577 GCF_001515605.1 Sinocyclocheilus anshuiensis | reverse complement strand
TTATCTAGTCTTGTGCAAACTTCATATAGCTAAAACTGTAAATTCTACTCCTTGTTACAAGTATGGTAGCCATCACTTCTACCACAAAAGACTGCTTTGTAAGTAATCTTCCTGATTTATCTCAATTCCTTAGCATATCCAATACAACTTAATGATGTAACAGAAACTATGGACTCTCTCTTTTCTAGAATTTTAGATACGGTTGCTCCTTTACACTTAAGGAAGTTTAAGGAAAACAGTTTGACACCGTGGTATAATGAGCACACTCGCACCCTAAAGAGAGCAGCCTGGAAATGGAGCACAGCTGGAGGAAAACAAAACTAGAGGTATTTCGTATTGCTTGGCAGGAAAGGACCCTATTCTACAGAAAAGCATTAAAATGTTAGTCTTTCTGCTAGATCTGATTACTTTTCGTCTCTTTTAGAAGAAAACAAACATAACCCCATGTATTTATTCAATACAGTGGCTAAATTAACGAAAAATAAAGCATCAACAAGTGTTGACATTTCCCAACAGCACAGCAGTAATGACTTTATAAACTACTTTACTTCCAAGATCGATACTTTTAGAGATAAAATTGTAACCATGCAGCCGTCAGCTACAGTAACGCATCAGATAGTGCGCTATAGATCCCCTGAGGAACAATTCCACTCATTCTCTACTATAGGAGAAGAAGAATTGTATAAAATTGTTAAATCATCTAAACCAACAACATGTATGTTAGACCCTATTCCATCTAAGCTCCTAAAAGAGGTGCTTCCAGAAGTCATAGATCCTCTTCTGACTATTATTAATTCGTCATTGTCATTAGGATATGTCCCCAAAACCTTCAAACTGGCTGTTATAAAGCCTCTCATCAAAAAACCACAACTTGACCCCAAAGAATCTCCCTTTTCTGTCCAAGATACTAGAAAAGGTAGTATCCT
>NW_015540847.1:92500-93210 GCF_001515605.1 Sinocyclocheilus anshuiensis | reverse complement strand
TGTTCATTCATGCGTTCATGACCTCAAGGTTAGATTATTGTAATGCTTTATTGGGTGGTTGTTCTGCACGCTTAGATGGTCAGATGGTCACTGCAGTCACCCGGATCCAGTTCGTACCCAGCCCAGATGGTGGATCAGCACCTAGAGAGGACTTCTACAGCCCTGAATGTCAGCGGAGAGCAGGACAACTAGATGAGCCCCAGAGACAGATCCCCAGTGAAGACCTCATTACCTCGATGACCATCGGCACAAGACTGCGGGAACCAGACGAGAACTGAAGAGGTGCTTCCAGAAGTCATAGATCCTCTTCTGACTATTATTAATTCGTCATTGTCATTAGGATATGTCCCCAAAACCTTCAAACTGGCTGTTATAAAGCCTCTCATCAAAAAACCACAACTTGACCCCAATCTAAGACTTGATGGCTGCTCTGTCAATTCTTTGTCATCAGTTAGGAACCTAGGTGTGCTATTTGATAGCAATCTTTCCTTGAAGACGTTTCTAGCATTTGTAAAACTGCATTTTTCCATCTCAAAAACATTTCTAAATTACGACCTATGCTCTCAATGTCAAATGCAGAAATGTTCATTCATGCGTTCATGACCTCAAGGTTAGATTATTGTAATGCTTTATTGGGTGGTTGTTCTGCACGCTTAATAAACAAACTCCAGCTGGTCCAAAATGCAGCAGCTAGAGTTCTTACTAGAACC
>NW_015540847.1:80118-92446 GCF_001515605.1 Sinocyclocheilus anshuiensis | reverse complement strand
CTTGCTTAGTTGGGGACACTTAATTTCCAGCGATATCGTTGACTTGATTGCACAGACACTATTTAAACTGAACTGAGCTGGATGATGACATCACTGAATTCAATGATGAACTGCCTTTAACTGAAAATTGAGTGTTTACTATTGTCACTTTGCATTATTGACACAATATTTTCCTAATTAATGCTGTACAGTTGCTTTGTCACAATCTGTATTGTTAAAAGCGCTATATAAATAAAGGTGACTTCACTTGACACTGAAAAATAATAATATTATTCACATTATTTTACTACTACTGCTACTACTAATAATAATTATTATTATTTCTATTTATAATGCACCTTTTCTGCTCAAAGCACAATAATAATAATTAATAATAATAAATTATTATTAATATCATTACTATTATTATTAGCTTAAATGAATAACTGAAAAGAATACATATTTAGGTCTATATTCAAAATTTATGTATTTGAATTGGATATAACATTTCCATTTACTTGGATTACACACTTTTAACATAAACTAATATACTTATAAATTAAACGGGTCAGATTTCTGTAATAGTACTAACAAACTGAACGTGTTTCAAATACACAATAACCAGATTTATATATTTATCATCAATAAATCCAATTCTCATTCATCAACTAACTGAATATCGTTTGTTCCACAGCTAACCATATTCAGTCACGTTCATACTTTTTACCTGAATACTGATTCAAAGCAATCTGAATAAATATTATAATGTGGTAACACTTTACAGTAAAGTCACTTTATCATTAGTGACTGCATGAGCTAACATTAAATAATAATCAGAAATATATTTTTTAAAGCATTTATTAATCCTTCATTGTTTGCTCATGTTAGTTTTCAGTGCATTAACTACTGTCAACTTTTGATTTTAAAAATGCATTAGTAAATGTTGAAATTACAGTTCCCTTTCAGTCGGTCACGTACCGACGAATTGGGATCTCGCCTGAGAGTCCTATCATCTTCGAGTGTAACTAAACGAGCCAATGCATATTGGCGTGTGAGATTTGCATCTCGCGCTCCACCCCGCAGCGGGGGTATAAATGCGGAAGCGGGTGCAACGCACATTCAGCTTTTCGTTTCGGAGCCGAGCGGTTGTTGACTGTTCTGCTCAATCTATCGTCCTCGTGAGAACTGACGAGCTACGAGTGCTCAGGGAGGAGCTTCTCAGTGTTGGTGTGACGGCGCTGCAGCGGTGGTTCCCCTGTGCGCTTCAGCACTAAAAAGAGCTAATTTCCCTAAAAGAGCAAACACGGGAGTGACGTTGCATCTTTTAAACATGTCATTCCACCTGTGTGTTTTTGGATGCGATCATTACCTGGCGCCGGATGACATTCATGATTGTTGCTTCACGTGTTTGGGCATTGAGCACGCTGAGGCTGCTTTCGTGGATGAGGTGTGCTCTCTTTGCGGGAGGATGACCATCTCAGTGTTGCGGTCGAGACTCCAATACCTAAGGAGAGGTGGAGCCCCCTTACCTATGCCCCGATCTAGTTCTTCTTCTGTTCCACAGAACAGGGCTACTTTGGTGAATAGACAGGGTGACCTGAGGGTTACAGTGGGGGTAAACCCGCCGAGTACATCTCCATGGGCCCCCCTTTCCTCTAGCATACTGCAAGCTGTGGAGCATCCGGGTGAGGCGCCAGTCCTTCTTGCATGGAGGAACCGGTCTTTCATTCGGTGCTCTTCCAGATGACCAGATGTTGATTGCGGCATCGGAGGGTGAGCTGGAGTCTGGGGATGAGGACACGGCTGCGTTGCCCCCTTCGGGGAGAGTAGCGTTGTCCAAGCCTGACCCAGAATTAACAGCTATGCTTTCCCGGGCTGCCGAGGCGGGCGGGTTCGAGTGGAGAGAGCCACCATGACCCGGCCCATCGAGTTTAGATGATTGGTATCTCGGGGCGGCCCGGGCTGGTTCTCAGCCCCCCTTCCCAGTGCCATTCTTTCCGGAAGTGCATGAGGAGGTGACTAGGTCATGGAAGGCACCTTTTTCTACCCGAAACCGATCTGGTGCCTCCTCCTCCCTTCACTACCTTCAATGGTGGGGTGGCCAGGGGATACATGGCGATCCCTCCAGTGGAGCGCGCAGTTGCGATGCAATTGTGTCCAAGGAGCGCTTTCACCTGGAGGGGTAACCCACGTCTCCCATCCAAGGCCTGTAAGTTATCGTCCGTTCTTATGGCCAAGGCTTACGGAGCCACTGGACAGGCTGCCTCCGCCCTGCACGCTATGGCATTCTGCAAGTATACCAGGCCAAGGCACTAAAGGAGTTGCACGAGGGTAGTTCTGACCCAGGGCTGATGCAGGAGCTGCGCACAGCGACGGACCTTGCCTTACGAGCAAAGAAAATCCCTGCGCGCTCCCTCAGTCAGACGATGGACATGTTGGTGGTCCAGGAACGCCATCTCTGGCTGAACCTGGTGGATATGTGGGAGACTGACAGATATCGTTTTCTCGACTCCCCTATCTCCCAGACTGGCCTCTTTGGCGATGCAGTCGAGAGCTTTGCCCAACAGTTCTTGGCTACCCAGAAGCAGGCGGAGTCTATAAAGCACATCCTGCCCTGGCGGTCTGCTGCTGCTTTCACCCCGCCACCGGCTGAAGCTGCTCTGCCTGCTCGTCACCGAGGGCACCCCCCACGGCTTCCTCTGCCCCTGCTCAGCCTCAGCAGCAGCGTCCACCGAGGCCACAGCAGGGAGCTGGCCACAGGGGTGCGGTACCGCCCGTCCAGGCCCCCGCCTGGTGGCAAGCGCAAGTGCAAGCGGCCCTGAGACAGGCAACCCAGAGATGGAGGGGACAGCTCTTCGGGAGATGGTGACTGCACCACTCCCTCCCCCGGAGGAGGGCTGGGTGGAGAATCTTTTGTTTCCTTTTGTTTTTGTTCCAGTAACCAAACTATCAAAAAAAGAGCAGTTTCCACTATCTCTGTGTTCCAAGAGGGCGCAGTTGACGCTGCGTCACGCTATGCCTGGCTAGCCTCATCCCCCTCTTCTATCGGCAGTGGGCAGAGGGGCCTGATTCAGGAAAGTTATGCCTTCTCCCACGCCCCCTGCACAACCCTGGAGCCAGGTAGGTGTTACACCACACACCCAGACCCCACTTCGGGACTCTATGCCTCCCGAGTCGGGTCCCTGTCCTCCAACATGCTGCCCCACCATGGGTACGTCTGTGGTTCCTCTGGTCCCGCTTGTACGGTTTCTGGGAGCCTGGCAAGCACTCCCCAATCCATCTCGCTTGCCCATTCAGACCGTCAGACTCGGCTATGCGATACAGTTCGCCTGGCGTCCCCCCAAGTTCAGGGGCATCCAGTTCACCTCCATGCTGACCAGCGATGCTCCTGTCTTACAGGCAGAAATCGCAGTCCTGCTGGTGAAGGAAGTGATAGAGCCGGTCCCTCCAGCTGATATGATGTCAGGGTTTTACAGCCCTTACTTCATTGTACCCAAGAAAGGCGGTGGGTTATGACCAATCTTGGACCTGCGAGTTTTGAACCGGGCCCTTCACAAGCTACCGTTCAAAATGTTGACGCAGAAACGCATTTTCGAATGCATCCGTCCCCAAGATTGGTTTGCAGCAATCGACCTGACCTGTACTTTCAAGTCTCGATTCTCCCTCAGCACAGGCCATTTCTCCGCTTTGCGTTCGAGGGACGGGCATATCAGTACAATGTCCTCCCCTTCGGGTTGTCCCTGTCGCCCCGCGTCTTCACGAAGGTTGCGGAGGCAGCCTTTGTTCCTATGAGAGAACACGGCGTTCGCATTCTCAACTATCTCGACGACTGGCTCATTCTGGCGCAGTCACGGGATCAGTTGTGCAAACACAGGGACATGGTTATGCTGCTCGGACTGCTTCATATGAGGCCGCTTCAGCACTGGCTTCACGGCCGAGTCCCAAGATGGGCATGGCAATGTGGCACGCACCGAGTAACGATCACTCTGGCCTGTCGCCAAGCTTTCAGCCCATGGTCGGACCCTGCATTTTTATGGGCAGGAGTACCCTAGTACAGGCACGCTGTTGTGTTCACGGATGCCTCCACCACAGACTGGGGTGCCACGTACAACGGGCATGCAGCATCGGGTATTTGGACGGGTCCCCTCCTGCATTGGCATATCAATTGCCTCAAGTTGCTTGCAGTACGTTTTGCACTGGGCCGCTTCAAAACGCTGCTACGAGGCAAGCACGACCTGATCACCAGGTTCCTGAGGGTTCCTAACCCTGTACCCTCTTGGGATCTCCCTCTGGTGCTTACGGCATTGCAGAGGACTCCTTTTGAGCCATTGCAGTCCGCAGAGCTGAGAACTCTGTCAATAAAGACAGTGCTCTTAACTGCGCTGGCTTCCATCAAGATAGTGGATGCCATCATCTTGGCATATTCAAACCCAAGATGTGCTGTGCCCCCTTGGGTTGAGAGCACACTCGACGAGGAGTGTTGCTTCTTCTTGGGCGTTGGCGCATGGCGCCTTGCTGACAGATATATGTAGTGCTGCAGGCTGGGCGACACCAAACACATTTGCTAGGTTTTATAGCCTTCGTGTAGAGCCAGTGTCTTCTCGTGTACTCGCCCCGAGTAGCCAGTAAACACAGAGAGATTGCTCGGTGTCAAGCTTGCTGCGCATTTCCTTCCACGGATCGCATATGTGAGCTTATTCTGCTCCACAGTTCAGTTCCCCACAGGTGAATCCTGTTGAGTTCCTCCATCACCTTCGGGAGCCGCACGTGGTGGAGCGTCCGGCGTTAGGCCTAACACTCGTAAGTACGCCTGTTAGTTAACCCCTGTTCTAGGCTAGGTGCTCATATGTAGTGATCCCCATGGTGATCCCATGTGTGTATTCTTCCACAGTACGGCTCCCCTCTTGGCGAGCATGTGTCTTTCCCTTGTTAGAGTCCCCTCTGCCGTCCTGCCGGTGTTGTCTCCCTCCTAACTGAGCCGGAGCCACCTTAAAGACGTACCATATGTTGTACTGCCCTTTATGCCCAGTCCATATGTGTAATCTCCACATGATACCTCCCTGCAGGCGGGATGTGGATTCCGCAGCATTCCTACAAAAGGCACACTTTCCCAGTGTTATCCAATAGTCTCACTGTGTGGGTTAAGAGGAACAACAGTAATAGACTCTCTCCATGTAAGCCCTGTCCTATCTTCCGCCCCAGTAGCCGCGAGGGGATCAGGTGGCTTACTAGGGGCGCTGGAAGGGTCAGTAATGGTGGCGCTTTGTTAGGGATCCCAATTCGTCCGACTGACTGAAAAGGAACGTCTCGGTTACGTATGTAACCCCCGTTCCCTGAAGGAGGGAACAGACACGTCACATCCCGTCACCACAATTGCTGTACCACCACAGGGCGCTGGGTTCCTGGCTCGGCTCCTCAGCGAAAACCTGAATGTGCGTTGCACCCGCTTCCACATTTATACAGAGATGCAAATCTCGCACACCAATATGTATTGGCTCGTTTAGTTACACTCGAAGATGATAGGGCTCTCAGGCGAGATCCCAATTCGTCGGTACATTTTGACGTGACATCTCCGTTCCCTCCTTCAGGGAATGGGGGTTACATACGTAACTGAGACGTTCAGTATTGTTAACAAGTAAACTAGTATTATAAAATTTTACTGATGTAAATAAAATCAAACAGAAGCAAATACTTAATACTTAAAAATAAACTATGCCATGATTAATTTTTTTAGTACACCACCTGTAGCATACTACAATTTGGGGCGTGATCCTAATCTGGCACACTATCTAGGGCAGACGAGTGAATTGGGACGCAGCCATAGTCACAGATTTACTGTGTCACACAGTTTAGTTCTTCAGGCATGAATAATAATCTACACTAGGGCTGAATCTGTAGATGTGCCCACTTATCATGAAATAAATAGGCCAGCATCATATATCACGCTCACTTATGTCATTACCATCACGTAGATAAAGAGGCTATGCGTTTGCATGTTTGAGTCTATCGAATTGCTTCAGAAAGCTGCTGATTGTGTTGTTTGCTCACAGCAGGCTGTCTGCAGGGAAAACAACCAAACTTAACTCCAGCCGGGTGAAGGTTTTCAGGAGCATTACATAATCAGGCTTAAGGTCTCGCTCTTAAAGGGAACCAACTTTTATAAGACTTTTCCGTGCAGCCGAACCGACTTCAGATAATCAGACAGCTTGAGGTGTTTGAGATCTTTTGCTATGGGTTTTGCCTCTAATTCGGTTGTGAACGGTCTCTCCATTGGGAAAGATTTCTGAGTGTTTTCTCAGAGCCACACAGCAGAAATATGCGACAACAGCCAATCAGCGTGCACGTCACAGTACAGAGTCCATTTCCTACCGCACTTTGCGAAGCTAACTCGACACGACGACGACAAAAAAATAAATAAAAAAAATGAGTGGAAGCGGCGACGAAAGTGAAACTAACCTCGAGTTATTATCCAAAGATAATGAAATTGTGGACAAAAAAGGTAGCACGAATTCTGTTATATGGAAGTGGTTTGGCTATCTGAAATGTGACGAGGCGCAGATTAAAACGATCTGTAAAATATGTCGTCAGTTTGTGAAAACCAAGACTGGCAACACAACCAACCTATTCCATCACCTAAAGAAGTATCACCCAAACGACCACACCGAGAGCATGAAAATGCGGGTCGATGCTACTCCGTCAACAAGCAGGGCTAGCAGCGGGCTGTACCGAAGCAAAAATCGATCGTGTCGTCCTTCGTGGCTATTACCCCCTATGAAAAGAGTTCCAAAAGGAGCAAGGACATAACCAGGGCCGTTTCTTACTTTCTAGCGAAAGAAATGATGCCCCTAAGCACAGTGGAACAAGACGGGTTTAGGAAATTAGTTAAAGTGCTTGACTGCCGGTACGAACTCCCTGGCAGAAAATACTTTTCCAAAACCGCACTGCCTCAGCTATATGAAGAGTGCCGCGAAAAGCTGGAAAATAATCTAAGGAACGTGAGATTTTTTGCCACTACCTCCGACCTATGGTCGAGCCGGACATCCGAGCCATATATGAGCCTCACCATTCATTACATTGACGAGGAGTGGGGTCTGCAATCAAGATGCTTGCAAACTGCATATTTTCCGGACGACCATACTGCGGAAATACTTTCTGCGGGTCTGGAGGATGCACTCGCATCTTGGGGCCTTAGCGAGGACCGCCAGGTGTGCATTACAACGGACAACGGCGCAAACATCGTCAAGGCTGTCTCACTTAAAAACTGGACCCGTCTGCAGTGTTTTGGTCACCGGCTACATCTAGCCATTGGTAAGTTAAGCATCTAAAAAAAGGTAAAGTTTTCAGTGCTAAAAACAGCATATGAGGATTTATAAAATATCCTAATTGATTTCACAGCATTTAAGGCTATCACATTTGACTGCATAATTTAGAAAATGCGGTCGTATTCACACTGCCCTAACAAACACCAACTTGCGTGTGGTTGTGTGCTGTAAAGGCAGGGATAAATAAATAAATAAATAAATGATTGTCTAGCCCTGCTTGACGCTATTTGATAAATATGCATGTATATTAAGCATGTTAAATGCCGTCAATGTTTTAAAATGTAAGTAATGCATCAATTCCACAATAATAACGTGATAATTTATCATAATTTGTTCAATTTTGATTCAGTTACGTTTCTGTTGGCATTGAAGTTGTCATGGCATGCTTAAGCCATTATGTCATTTAACTCAGATTTGTGGGATAAAAAGACAGCCCTAGTGTGTGTGGTCTAAATGTAGTTTCTCGTTGATTGAAAATCTCATAACATTGTAATTTATCATCACAAAATACTTTTTATCATCACAAACAAGTAATTTTTATAATCATCTTTGCCTTTTAAAGATTCTAAACATGTGCCTATATTGTTTTCTTCATCATCAGAGGGGAGTATGAGAGACCAGAGAATCCAAAGAGCCATGGGTGTGTGCAAAAAAGTGGTCAGTGCTTTTTCCTTCTCATGGAAAAAGAAACGAGAACTAGCGGTCACTCAAGAGGAGCTCAAGCTGCCAAAGCACAAGTTGATCACAGAATCACCCACCAGGTGGGGGTCACGCCATGCCATGATAGCACGAGTGCTAGAGCAGGAGAAGGCCATTGCAAAAGTTTTATCAGCTGATAAAAAAACAAGGCACTTGGCTCCCTCATGGCAGGACATTGACGTTCTGGAGTCTGTGTGCAAGGCTCTAAACCCACTTGCTGATTTCACTGATGCCCTTTCTGGTGAAGAATATGTGAGTGTGTCGTACCTGAAACCTGTACTGCATCCACTATTGACAGACCAGTCTGCCCGGCAAAAAAATAATAATAATAATAATGTGAAAGTTTTACAAATTGTGTGCACTTGCTAGAAGTTGTATATTTTTGTTTACATTTTACATATTTAATGTACCTCTTAAAGACAGACACTGTTGACAGACCAGTCTGCCTGGCAAAAAAAAAAATAATAATAATAATGTGAAAGTTTTACAAATTGTGTGCACTTGCTAGAAGTTGTATATTTTTATGTTTACATTTTGCACATTTAATGTACCTCTTAAAGACAGACACTGTTGACAGTTAGTCTTTCTGGGGGGAAAAAAACTGTAATTGTGTTACAAATGATGTTTACAATAGTATTATGTTTACATTTTGGACATTTACTCTCATTTACCATCTTTTGTCACAACTTTTATTTTTAAATTTATTTTAGTAAGTTGTTTTAATTTTTAAGGCCAAATGTGTAATCTTTTTTAAAATTTTTTTAAAATAAACTATACTTTTAAAGTGTAATTTAATGAACCCTCTAATTTTTGTGGCTTCAGTCATTGTTGGGATACTCTTTTAAAGCTGGAAGCATTAACAACTTATATCGAAATATATATCGTTATCGTTCAATATGGAAAAAATTTATCGAGATTAAATTTTTGCCATATCGCCCAGCCCTAATCTACACTTATAAGACTAAACTCTAATCATAACTAGTCTATTCTTGCAAACACTGTTCATAGTTTAGAGTTTTTTATCCAGTCAAAGCTCTTTTAGTGTAATTGTACAAACGTCCAACTTAAGCTCGAGCTTCACGTGTCTTTCTGCTGCCAAATCTTGACTGATTTTTGTCAAGTAAACGTCAGAATAACTGTAGTCATATTTCCAGATGAACACTTACTGGACTGAAGCAGCTCGGCTTTACTTGATTCTCTGTGAATCATTTTTTAGAGTCTCAAATCTGACCATCAGGATCGTTTGAGGAACGTTTGTTTCCAGAAGCTTTACTTTTACGGTTCCTCAGTGGAGGAATGATCTTCCCAAGCCTCCAGAACATCTCACATCTTTTGAGGAGCATTTATTTGTTCATCTTCATCTCTCAATCAGCACTGGATTGCATTGCATTATATGTTTGGATCATTTATATCTCATTTTACTGAGACAGATTATTGGAGATATAGAGCGACGACTGATATTTAGATCATTTTATGTCAGTATCTGCTGTACTATTATAAATATCTCACTGATTTACATTACAAGCAGCAGAATTTCATTATAAATATCAGCATCTGCAGTAAATTGAATATTTTTGATCAGTTTGAGTCTCTGAATCAAACTGAGCTGTTTTTTCCTCCATATTCTCACTGTATCAGACTATGAGTCAGAAAAGCCCGATACACAAATATTTTGTCTAAAGGTTTAATAAACTGTTTAATTTTATAAAAAATTAGATTTTTCTGACTATTGTTTCATATAGCAGGCTTTACAGGGTTAATGCTTGGTGTAAGAGGTTTGATCAGTATTAGAGGGGTGGGGGGGGGGGGGGGTGGGTGGGGTGGACTAAAGGCTCTCACTGAGTCTCTGTTCTTGTGAAAAGCCTCTTCAGACTCTCAGACTCCACCTGCTCGTCTCAAAGGTTTCCTCTGGAGAAGAACTCGCTCCCACTCCACAGTCCCGGGAACAGTATATGCCTCTGAACACACACATAAAGACAGCTCATTGTGGCCGCGGCGAGTAAAAGTGTACGAACCCGTCCGGCTTGGCCTCTATTGTTCCTGTAACACACCAACCTGACACCCCATTGTGTGGGACGATGAAAGGACATTTAATGTAAGACTTTTACCTTCAGTGTCGAACTACGTGATGTGTGAGAAACAAATGCAAGAAAGGAAAATTAATCAAAGTTCAATCAAATGCAATTAGCTGAACTTAAATTAGATTTTTTTTTTTTTTTTACCAATTTAAGTGCCTCTTTATATGTAATTTCATAATCTGACATTATAAGAAAGTGCAATTAAATGCAAGAAACTCAAACTCAACTATAAGACAATAGAATGCATCTAAACTCAAACGAGTGCGTGTTACTCATTTTTAAGTGTCAAAATGCACTGTGTGTGTACGCATATGTACACTACTGGTCAAAAGATTGTAATAATTTGGATTTTTAAAGTCTCTTCTGCGCACCAAAGCTGCTTTTATTTGATCAACAATACAGTAAAACAGTAAATATTATTAGAATTTCAAACAGCTGTTTTCTCTGTGAATATCTGTTAAACTGTAATTGATTTCTGTGATCAAAGCTGAATTTTCAGCATCATTACTCCAGTCTTCAGTGTCACATGATCTTTCAGAAATCATTCTAATATGCTTCTTTCAAAAGCATTAACAAACCTTATTGATTCCAAACTTTTGAGCGCTAGTTTATACATAGAAAGAGTGAGCGATGGAGATGTAGGATATTTCCCATCAGATGGAGTGATTCTGTGGCTCTTTTCTCCTCATTCAAGCGCTGCAGGTGAATAGAAATAATTTCCCATTCATTGCCCTCAAAAGCCACGACCCTCCGATCCCAGAGCTACCAACAAAACCTCATTCAAAGTGTGAGAAAATCAAATCACGGATGAGCGGGTCAGAGCCCCAAAACACCAGCACAATCAACAGGTCAACACATGTGTCAACACAATTTTATTTTTCAGTGGAATGGTAACATGTGAATCTGCAGCTCTGAAATGTTTGATAGAGTCTCCTGTATGATCATCATTTCTGAGCCGCTCTAATGCATGTGGTCTTCAGCAGTGACCCGATCAGAACCGACACTCGAGCCACCATTGACCCGCGCCACATCACACCTGCTCCTTCACCACTAGGCTGTATCTGACTGCTGTGGAAGCTTGTGTCCGCCACCCAATAAAAACATAAAAAGGGAATCGTGATATTTTATCCCACAATTCTGAATTCTGAAATCGGCGTTTATGTCTCACAATTAATTACTTGCAAATGTAATTAATTGCAACTTGCATTTCTAAGAAAAAAGTCAGAATTGCAACTTTATAACTTGCAATTGCGAGTATACATTGTGAAATTCTGACTTTTTTTCTCAGAAATCTAAGTTTACATCTTGCGAAACATAACTCGCAACTTGTAATTGTGAGATATAAACTTGCAAATTCGAGAAAAAAAGTCAGATTTGTGACGTTACAACTTGCAATTGCGAGTTTATATCTTGCAATTCTGAGAAAAATAGTCTGAATTGTTACTTTATAACTTGCAAATGCGAGTTTACATTGTGCTGATCGTACGGGTGCTGGATGACAATTTTCCCAGCTTTACTAGCTACTGCCTGTCTGTCAGGAAGCTGGTGATCCACTAACAGATGGAGGAGGGCACTGAGAGCTGAGTTAGTTTGGGCAGGACTAGGTTTGGGATGATAGTGTTAAAAGCTGAGCTGAAGTCCACAAACAGGATCCTCACATAAGTCCCTGGTCTGTCTAGATGTTGCAGGGTGTAGTGCAGTCCCATGTTGACTGCATCATCCACAGACCTGTTTGCTCTGTAAGCAAACTGCAGGGGGTTCAGTAAGGGTCCTGTGATGTCCTTCAGATAAGCCAAAACCAGTCTTTCAAATGATTTCATGGCCACAGACGTTAGAACCACAGGTCTGTAGTCATTAAGTCCAGTAATTTTGGGTTTCTTTGGGACAGGGATGATGGTGGAGCGTTTGAAGCATGAGGGGACTTCGCACAGCTCCAGTGATCTGTTGAAGATCTGTGTGAAGATGGGGGTCAGCTGGTCAGCACAGGATTTCAGACAGGCTGGTGTAACACAGTCTGGGCCTGGGGCTTTTTTCCTTTTCTGCTTCCGGAAGACCTGGCGCACCTCGTCTTCCCTGATCTGATGTGCTCAGGGGAAATAAATATTTTAGGAAACACAAGAACTGCTTGTTTTCAAAGCTGCATTTTTCATGCAAGCTTATGTCTTTTTTTATGCAGTGCTGCATGTAGTTTAAGAGCATAATGTTAGGTGATGTTCAGGCAGCTTGGAGGACTCTGCGGGCGAGGGATTT
>NW_015540847.1:66960-79759 GCF_001515605.1 Sinocyclocheilus anshuiensis | reverse complement strand
GGCTTGTAAATCCCGCTCTGCTTCATTAGTCCATCTTTTTACAGTCCTTAATACAGGTTTAGCTGATTTCAGTTTCTGCCTGTAGGTCGGTATAAGATGAACTAAACAGTGATCAGAGAGCCCCAAAGCTGCCCATGGGACAGAGTGATATGCATCCTTTATTGTGGTGTAACAATGGTCCAATATATTGCTGACTCCGGAGGGACATGTAACGTGCGGTCTGTATTTTGGCAGTTCACGGGAAAGATTTGCTTTATTAAAGTCCACAAGAATGATTAAAACAGAGTCTGGGTGTTGTTGCTCTGTCTCTGTGATCTGATCAACGAGTTTCTGTAAAGCTGAGCTCATGTGCGCTTGCGGAGGAATGTAAACACTCACGAGAATGAACGAGTGAAACTCCCGCAGCGAGTAGAATGGTTTACAGTTAATGAAGAGCGCTTCTAGATCGGGACAGCACATCTTCTTTAACGCCGTTACATCTGTACACCACCTTTCATTGATGTAAAAGGGTAGAGAGCGGAGATTCGCCAGATGGATGCTAGGCAACGGCGTTCGAATCCGCGCTGTCTGAGCTTCACGAGCGCGCCGGCTCGCTTCCCCCGTCTGCGCATCCTGAAGCGTTTGATCAGCGCCGCTGCTCCGCCAGCTACAACATTCAGCAAAACGTCAGAATGATCGAAATCCAATAGAAGATTTTGTGGTGTGTTCTGCCGAATGTTTAGCAGTTCATCCCTGGTAAAACTGATTGTGTTTGAGAAACAAATAACAGGAAAAACTAACAAAAACAGTACAAACACTGAAGAGCCAAGCACTGAGGCGGCTGTCTGCGGCGCCATCTTGTTATCTGGTGGTCTAATCACTAATTACTTCATTTGCACACAAACTCAGTGTCTGACAGCAGCTCGACGCTTGAGCAGCGCTCATCTGTACTGAGGCACAGCTCTGTGATTTACAGCGGTCAACAGAATCACAGCTATTCAGATCAGTCAGTCAGGTCACCCAGAATGCACTGCTGCGGATCACCATCACAATGTGTTTGAGCTGAACGCACACATTCAGAGAGACACACGATCAGCTACATCACATCAGTCCACTGAGATCAGAGAAACCACAGGTTCACCCTCACCAAAAAAAGAAGCACGAAGTACAGAAAGAATATACTTAAGTGTGTACTGACATTTAACTGCATGTTATTTGCAATTAAATGAAACTGAAAATGCTTAAAAAGCTGAACTTTAGAGTGCTTTGACCCCAAGTAGGAGTTTCATAATTACTTTAATTTTATAATTACATAATGATGACGTTGCAATTTAGTGCATTTAAAATATCTTAACTAATATCGAATAACACACTGCAGTCAAAAATGATAATCAAGTACTTTACATGTGCTTTAGTATGTTAGTCAACACATCAAAATATGTGTACTTCTTTAAAGCACGACAAATTATTAATAAAACATGATTTAAAATGTGCATTAAATTACAACTTTCAATATGACATCATTACAATGTGCACTTTTTAAAAGTCTACTTAACTGTTTTAAGAAACTTAAGAAACTTTTTTTATAATATTATATTATCTGTAATTACAGTTTATTAAAAATAAACTTTTAAGATATGAAGTACACTACAAGTGCACAATTAATCACACTAGTTTTTCACATGGGTTTCTTGTTAATTAGCATGTGTAGTTTGCTTAAATCTGCCGACAGTTCGTATTTCTAATAATCAGCAGTGCACAGAAAACAGATAAAAACTCATATGATCTCAAGCACTACACTATGTACTGCATACTGCTGGCTAGCACATGAAGCAGTCTGCAGCAGTGAAGCTCTCATACAGATTAATGAAGTAGGCATACTGTACTCACAGTATGAGCAGATACGGAGGTGTTCATTCAGACGCAGGAAGCATCTGTGACCGCTGATCTCAGACCTACTGCTAAATCTGATTGGCCGCTCACCTGTAGAGAGCCTCCCACCTCCTCACCATATGACACGGATCCACTCGTACCGTCTGCTCGCGTTCACTACAGATCATCTTTACAATCATCAGCGAGCGAGACTGAACTACACCTCACAGCTCCTGTAAGGAATCGCAGGATCTGCCCCTCCAGAGCAACGACACAGCCAATCAGAAGCCAGATGACATATATGAATGACTTCATTTATATGCTAATGACTCATGGTTATTCATGACATTTGTCATAACACACACTCCTCTCTGTCCGCTGACAGGAAAACACACACACACGTCTGGTCAGCTATCCTTGTGGGGACTCTCCATAGGCATAATGGTTTTTATACTGTACAAACTGTATTTTCTATTGTCCTACACCAACCCTACACCTAAACCTACCCCTCACAGGAAACTTTCTGCATTTTTAGATTTTCAAAAAACTTAATTCTGTATGATTTATAAGCTTTTGTACCCGTGGGGACCACAATTTAGGTCCCCACCGTAACATGAGTCCCCATGAGTCTGTGTATTCAGGTTTAAGTCCCCACCAGAATAGAAAAACAGGTACACACACACACATAATTAAAAGAATAACTGCAAAAACTTACAAAAATGGGTTTCACACTCATTCCTTAATGCAGACAAAATGTTATGGTATATAAACTCCAAATGATAAAAAATAAGAATTAACTTTATTTCATATAGGCCTAGTACCTTTAAACAGAGTTTCACAAACAGAAAACAGGAAAACTTTAAAACAAAAAAAATCAAGCCTCTTTTTAAATCAAGCTTTGGATATAGTGCCAAATAATAGTCCCCCCCAGAATAGAAAAACAAGTACACACACACACACACACACACACACACACACACACACACTGATTTTCTGATTCTCAATTAAAAAGTCACAGTGCCAACTAACTGTTGTTGTTTAAATGTTGACTGTACAGTTTAACAGTGGTAAATCTTGCTGTTTATGAGGCAAAAGGCTCGTATGACAAAACTACATTACCCATGATTCTCTGCGTCAGCATGGCAGTGATACACATTTAAAGCAACGAGACTCATTCTGATCCATTAGCACTAAAACGACTTCCTGAGCATTTTAAAAACAAAACGACTTGAAGGATCTTATTGTGATCATGTTTCTGATCTCATAAGTAGCAAGCACTGGAATGTATTGATCTGAAGAGCTTCACAGTCACTGACTGATCAGGAAACATCAGACACAAACAGCGTCAGATAACCACAAGTCTGCAATGCTACAGAGATACGACAGAGAAACCTCACATGAACTCAGATGATCACAGTACTAAAGCAGCAGATGCTCACCAGAGAAGATCTGCTTCTGTTCCGTCAGCGTCCAGATGAGCAGAGCGTCAAACCACTGACAGACGAGCAGAAACACAGGTCAGATCAGAAAAACACGTGTCAGATCCTCTGGAGCAGATACAGCTGGAATCAGAGACGATGAGATGATGCAGGAGTCAGTCTACAGTGCTGCGGAGACTTACTTTTAAAAGTCATGCATTAATATCACCCTCACTGTTGTGCAGAAGATGCCGGAAAAACAAACAATGTGCGATTTTCCTGAAGCTTCACGACTCACAGGACAAACAGACTCATGAACAACCAGGACGATACACGCATCACATCAGAAGAACCAGAGGACGGAAACTTCTCAGCAGGATCAGTTCAGTTAACGCATGTAAAAACACAAGAGATAAACAACTCAGAGCAATATTTATGATTTCTCTCTTTTTGAAATGATAAACATCTTGCAAACTTCTGCACTCAACTGTAGGAGGACAACTCCAGTTCAAAACATCACTAAAGCATGAAATCATCCAGAGTCCAGTGCAAGTCATAAACCCAACATCTCTAACAGACTCACATTCATGTATTTAGCAGGTGCTTTCATCCAAAGATAACAAGAGTGATGAAGACAGACTTTGATGGATGCTGTGCACACACAGTAATACTCCAGCAGTCAGACGCACTGGTCTGTTCCTCAACAGCGTCAGGAAAAGAGAACAAAAAAAAAAAAAAAATCTATAATCGTATCTTGATGGTACTAAAATAACACTGATATACAGTTATTATTATTTTGAATTAGTTTTAGTTTTTTTGTTTTCTGTTTTCAGTTTAGTTTTAGTGATTTTATTGTGTTTTTGTAATTTTCATTTTTTTTTTTTGTTAAATGTTTTATTCATTTTTTTTCCAGTTTTAGTTTTACTAACTTTTAGTACAATTTAAACTGAATGAAGATAAGAAATGAGAAACTAGCCGAAATATTTTGAAATTATTTGAAAAAATTTTAATTTAAGTTTTTTTATTTAATTTTATTTCAGTTAACATTTATTTTATTTCAAGAAATTAAAATGTTTTCTATGGCTATATATGCTGTTTCTGTGGATATACAGATGAACTGCTCTGGACTCAGTGGACGGCAGATGTTGCGTGAGTTCAGCTGATGTGTTGATGGGAAAGTGTTTATGGCCGTCATTAGGAAGCTCTTTTGACGGCTCTTATATGGTTGTGGCCCGTGACAATGAGGCCGATCTGTCTTTCAGAGCATCTCTATTCTCCTGCTCACACCACAATCAGCACAAAAGAGCACGAGCTGAAACATAATCCAGCTCAAAGATTTTTCTTCATCACTGGAGACAATGCGGCCGATCTCCACGTCTCACTAAAGCTGCTGTAGACTGAATCTCATTGCTGCTCAACTCTTTCTCCACATCACATGAGAAACAGCAGCGTTTTCTGCTGTTGCTCTCAGAGATCAGAAATCACACATTCCTCAGCTCATGAGCTCTGCTGCTGCACACTGATATTTCATGTTCATTTGAGAAACATCTGAGACAAAGCTGATGCTTCAAAGGAAAGTTTTGAACTTTATGATCTCTGAAAGAGCAACAGCTGATCCAGGGTCAGCGAGTAACAGCAGATACAAAGCAATGTGTGTGTTTCTGTGAGTATGTGTGTGTGTGTGTGTATCTGTGCATCTGTGTGTGTGTGTGGGGGGGGGGTCTCTGTGTGTGTGTGAGGCACCATATTTCCCAGCATGAATGGATCTGCTCTCTGATTGGCTGTCTGATTCTGCTCTCTCTTAAGTGTGTCTCAAGTGCCCTGCGGAGCCCCAATCGGCCCATCTAGCATAAAGCAGGGCCCCGGTTCACAAACACACAAACATCACTAATATCCATTAAAACAACATCATTCAGTGTAAGACGCCGCTGATTAACAATCCTCACCGCCGTCAACATCAACCAATTTCACACACACACACACACACACACACACACACACACACACTAACTATAGTTTTTAATTAATATTTCAAATCAGTTTCATTTTTTATATTTTCCATTTTAATTTTAGTTAAAATTGTACTTGAAATTTGACATTTTTATTAGTATATCTCTATAGTTTTTATATATATTTTTTTTATTTGTATTAATAATTTGAATTATTTTTTATTTTTATATTTTCTGTTTTCATTTTAATTTTAGTTAAAGTTTAAGTAATTTTGTTGTATGTTTTTGTCATTTTATTAGTTTTTTTAAATATCATTGTGTTTCTAAATATCTCTTTAGTTTTTGTTAAATAGTTTTTAGTTATTTTTGTACCAGTGTTATTTTAGTATCATTGAGATACTATTATAGTTTTTATTAATATTTTGAATTATTTTTAAATTTTATATTTGCTGTTTATATTTTAATTTCAGTTAAAGTTTAATTTTAAGTTTTAGTAATTTTGTTGTCATTTTTATTAGTTTGCGCTTTTCTTTTTTTTTACATCTTTGTAGGTTTCAGTCATTTTTATTCCAGTTTTAGTTATTTTAGTACATCAAGTAAAACTTAATTAAAATGAGAAATGTTGCCTTGGAAACTAGCTGAAATTTTATTTTGAATCAGTTTTGTTTTATTTCAAGTAATAAAATGTCTTTATGGTTTTTGTTTTATTAAACTATAATAATCCTGATTCAGACTGAGTCTGTTCATCTGCGTCGTCTCAGTGAGAATGTGGGTTAATTTAACAGGGAATTAGAGACTCTGAATCGATATGAAATTATTTTAAGGGAGTGTCCTACGATACATGTGAGTATTGATGTGGGAATGAACACTATTAAAACACACACTGATCCTGCAGCAGCCCGGGACAAAGAAGCAGGACAATGGAGCCCGTCTGAAGGGATATTTACAAGATTTACCACCCAAATCTCATGGAAAGCACGCTGAGGTCAGCCTGGCCCCTTTACATCCAAACACACACAGGACGGTCTCCATGGCTCTGAGACTTTAGAGAGAGACAGACAGAGCGTGTCAGATGTGCCGCCCACAGACTCACTGCAGCCGGATCACATTCAGGGCTCCTATCACAAATAAACAACTAACAGCAAAAACAGCTTCTGTGCTTCACATAAAATAAACATGAACTAAAATAAAATAAAAAAAATATATATATATTTCATCTCAGCTAAAAAAACAAAAAACAGAATTACTAAAACTTCAACTAAAATTAATTATAATGAAAAGGGAAAATGAAAACAGAAACTATTTCAAAATATTAACATAAAATATACAAATATATTAATAATACTAAAACAACAACAAAATTACTAAAACTTTTACTAAAATTAAAATTAAAAGGGAAAATATAAAAAAAAACGACTTTAAAATATTAATAAAAAAATATAATAGTAAATTAGGGATGCTCCGATCCGCCTTTTTCACCTCCGATACCGACATATAGAAAAATTAAATAAGATATGGCTCCTACACCCAGCCCCTAATTGAGGGTTTAAGCATCAATTACAATAAATTAAATGTAAATGGAGCCAAATATGCATATACAAGGAGAAATAATACTCATCTTTTAATCTTCATCCAGTCGTTCTAAGATTCAGTTCTAGTTTTCTGCATCTTCTAACAGCAGGCAAAGTTTGGTAATAGGTCTTTCCAAGAAACCAGTCTTTGTCTTAAGTTTAACATTTCTTATGAGTCCTTTGGAATCAGGTAAAACTTCTGTTACTCTTCCAATAGGCCACGATCCACGAGGTGCTGAACTGTCCACAACTAGGACAATATCTCCCCTCTGCAGTCCTCTTTTAGTAGTAAACCATTTTTGTCGTTCCTGTAGTAATGGTAAGTACTCTTGGGACCACCTCTTCCAAAACAGGTCAGATAAAAATTGTACTTGCCTCCATCGACGTCTGATGTATACATCTGACTTCTTAAACAGTCCAGGGGGTAAAGTAGGGCTAGACTTTAGCAGGAGAATGTGATTTGGTGTCAAAGGTTCAAGATCATGATGGTCATCAAACAATGTGGTAATGGGACGACTATTCAAGATTGATTCTACCTCACAAAAGAGTGTTTGTAATTCTTCATCATCAAGGGTGTGGTGTTGCAAAATAGAGCATAAGATCTGCCTCACCATACGAATGAGCCTCTCCCATACTCCCCCATGATGTGAGGCTCCTGGAGGATTAAACGTCCACTGAATTCCTTTCTGGAGCATTGCCTTCTGGATTGTGCTTTGGTTCCAGTCTGAAAGTGAATTATGTAACTCTCTTTTTGCACCCACCAGGTTAGTTCCATTATCAGATCGAATATGCAGCACTTGACCTCCTCTGGCTATGAATCGTCTTAAAGCGTCAATGCAAGAATCTGTGGTCAGTGAGTGAGCCATTTCTAGGTGAACATTCAAGCACTTTCCAACAACTGATGCCTTTTCAATTCTTGACATTTCTTCTGCATACCTTTGTTTCTGGTAAAACTTGACAATAGCCTTTTCTGCTTTCAAGAGATCATCCAAGCTTATGGATTGCGCTCCAAGTGATGTCTTGAATGCTTTAAATTTGTCACATACCTTGTTTGGGTTCTTGGTGTCCTTATTCACGCAGGCTACCTGGATTTCTTTCCTTTTTGCACTAAGCAATCGAAGGACATTCTTGAACTTTAAGAACTATGCTACTGCTATCTTTAGCTTTGTCCAACTTGAAAAGTAGTTAAGTAGTTGGCTGGTAGGATTTTCCTTGACTTTAAGGACAATACTGTACACAGTGGTGTTTCTTTTAACTTCAATTCCCTCACAGTTTAATAGTAATGACTTTATGAATTTCTTCACTGATAAAATAGATAACATCAGAAATAAAATAACAAATGTAGATTCTGCAGCGTATAATACTTCAACTTCATTCATCGCACCAAAAGATAAACTGCAGTGCTTTACAACTATAGGACAGGAAGAGCTAAATAAACTTGTTTTGTTTACAAGCAGATACCCTGTTTGTAGTGGTAAAAACAAGCTTCAACTTTCCAATTTTGTCCCTTGTTTCTTGGCCACTGTGGGAGGTGTTGATGCAATATTCCGACGCGTGCAAAGCACCATGAATAGATCCAGAAAGTCTTGTTGAAGTTCCAAACAATAACTGAAGTTTATTAAACCAAAATTAACTTGAATTGCAACATAAAACAAACAAACAACTTAAAGGCTAATTGCAGGCTTGTTGCACCATGCCATTAGCTCCATGCGCACGGTCGAAAGACTGTATGCTCTCGCACCAGCGCCCCCCTCGTGTCAGGGGTGGCATATCCTTTTAAATATTTTTCCCTTCACACCTATAGAGGGCACACACTCAGAGAAATAAACATATAGAAAAATTAAATAAGATAGTAAGTATGGCTCCTACACCCGGCCCCTAATTGAGGGTTTAAGCATCAATTACAATAAATTAAATATTTCTTTCTCAGTTGTGAGAGAACATGATTTCTGCCAGCATGTCCAAGCTGCTCATGTATGTGCTGAAGGATAAGCGTCGAGATGTGAAGATCTTTTGGGAGTATTATTGGTCGCTTTGTCTCCTCAGCCATTGCAGACTTGTTTAACCTTCCTCCAAGCCTTAAAACTCCATCATACATCACAGGATCTAGCTTGTACAAGCTGCTGAAACGATTCAAGCACTTTCCAACAACTGATGCCTTTTCAATTCTTGACATTTCTTCTGCATACCTTTGTTTCTGGTAAAACTCGACAATAGCCTTTTCTGCTTTCAAGAGATCATCCAAGCTTATGGATTGTGCTCCAAGTGATGTCTTGAATGCTTTCAATTTGTCATATACCTTGTTTGGGTTCTTGGTGTCCTTATTCACGCAGGCTACCTGGATTTCTTTCCTTTTTGCACTAAGCAATCGAAGGACATTCTTGAACTTTAAGAACCATGCTTCTGCTATCTTAACTTTGTCCAACTTGAAAAGTAGTTAAGTAGTTGGCTGGTAGGATTTTCCTTGACTTTAAGGACAATACTGTACACAGTGGTGTTTCTTTTAACTTCAACATCATCAGGTGAGAGTGACACAGTTACCAGGGACTATTTAGGCCATTCCTCTTCTTTCTTCCATAGAAAGTCTGGTCCATGGATCCACACTCTGCACTTTACCAATGTGCTGGCACTCACCCCTCTTGATGCCAAGTCTGCCGGGTTCTGCTTGGTTCTGATAAATTTCCACTGTGTTACATCAGTGTTTTCTCTGATAACAGAGATCCCATTTGCGACAAATGTGTGGAATCGTGCATTCTCATTTGCGATGTATTTCAGTACTGACTGACTATCAGTCCAAAATGTTGAGCTTTTGAGATCTAGCTCCAATGCTTTCCCTAGCATAACATTCACTCTGACTGCTAACACTGCAGCTGTCAGTTCTAGATGTGGAATTGTCACTTGCTTAAGCGGAGCCACCCTGGCTTTTCCCAACATGAAAGACACATGTACAGTGTGCATATCATCAGTCAGTCTCAAGTAACTCACTGTGCCATATCCTTGCTCACTGGCATCAAAGAAATGATGCAGCTCAGCTTGCTTCTGTGTTCTGAAACCAATTGGCTTTATACATCGTGGCACCCTGAAATTTTGTATTTCATCAAGATTCTTTATCCACTTTGTCCACTTTTCCACTGCAGCTTGAGGTATTTCCTCATTCCAACCACATTTGCTCCTACAGAGACCTTGGAGAAGCAATTTTGCAGTTAGAGTAAATGGACTCAAAAATCCAAGTGGATCATATATGGAGCTTACAACTGACAGTAAGTCTCTTCGGGTGTGGGATCTGCACTTAACAGTGATATTGAACTTAAACATGTCATTCTCCACGCACCACAACAATCCAAGTGCTCTTTCAGGGGGAAGCCTTTGGAATATGTGCAAGCACAATGCGACTGTTACTCACCCATTTTGTGAGATGGAATCCTCCTGTTTGACAGAGAGATGTAAGGTTGTAACGATCGGCCTTATTGGAAGATGTTACTTTGTTAAAAAGGGGTCAGATTATACTATGTGAGAGCTTTGAGTGTTTAAAAGATGAGACAGACAACAATGTTAAAAGTGAAAATCAAATATGTATTTACAATATTCACAAGAGACTTAAAACAACACAAAACTAGAATAACTTAGGCTGTTAAAAGTACAGAGTCTTTCAGTTTCATACCATTAAAACAGTCCTTAAGAAATCCAGTGTGTTGCTAGTCCCAAAGTGAATGTCCCCAAAAGTGTCCACCGGTGTATATACAAAAGTCCACTGTAGTGTTAATCCAAAGTGCTGGAAAGGTAAGTCCACAAAGGTAACTCCACTATTCCAGTTTGCAGGTGATCACCACTTGGTCGTAATGAGAGCAACGACCATGCTTGTTTGACATGCTGCCTCCTTTATGCTGTCCATTTCCTACTTCCTGTCATGTGATCAGTCACATGACAGGCAGACCCAAACTCATTTAAAGACATACACACATTAAAATGGTTAAGAGGAATAAAATGGCTAAGACAACATGAAAACCTATTAAAACTCAAATATACATAAAATAATAAAAAGTATATTGAGCAGGTTAAAACATGTGTCCTGTGTGACAGTGTCACATAGTCCCCCCCCTTAGTCTATGACTCCCGGGGGAAGGAACTAGCCCTACAAGGTCCTGTCAGCCATTGTCCCTGTGGTAGGTGTCCTCTTGAATGTGTGATTTAAAATGTCTTTGTAATAAATAAGGTAAAACTAGGCTTTGCCACACAGGCTCTAGTCTGCCGGAGGAATTTAGGCGAACACTAGAGAGAGGTTGAGTCCCATACCAGCCTGGGTGTCCTAAGGTAGGTGGCACCGATCCTCCCAGGATGACGTTGCACCCAGCCACGCTGGTCGGCCTGCCCCCCCTGGCGTTTCCTCCAAACCGGCTTGGGGGTCTTTTTGATGGATGATGTTGATGCTGATGAACGGGGATGAGGTGGATGATCAGGTGGTTTCTTGGTAGGGTTGATGACAACACACTCCTTGGCCTCCCCACCACACGGCTTGCAGTCCCGGACGAACGCCCAGATATCACTGTGGACTGAGGGCCACCAGGCAACTTCCAGGATCTGCAGAAGGGTCTTTAAACGCCCATGGTGTTTCTCTGCTGTCCTCTGGCGGAAGTGCTGTACCGTCTGCTGGACCAGGTTCTTAGGAATGACGAGCTGGATCTTGTAGACGTCGTCCCCCTTCTGGATCCGCCGGTAAAGCAAGCCCTGGTGCTCCTGCACTTCGATCCTGTTGGTCGGTGGAGTGGAGGGAGAGATGGAAAGTCCCTGGAGAGTGCCGTCATCACCCTGCGCGCTGCTGAGTTGCTCTCTGGAGAAGGGGAGGATGGAGAAGCTGTGGTTGAATTCTGGCCCAGCTGGAGTGGTGGCGCAGAATTCTCCATCGGTCGCTCTGTTGGTTGTCCATGAAGTGGTAGATGTGCAGGGATGGTTGGCTGGAGGAAAGCCAGGGGTTGACGTGGGCGGCACTGGGCTGGTCGTCGCAGTGGGAGGAGAGATGGTGGCTTCTAGATCCTTTGTCTGCTTCAGCTGTTTCGCCCATTTCTTGTCTCTCCTCTTAAAACAGTCGATGACCTCTCTCTCTAGTGTCGCCACGGCATCCTTGATAGATTCCTCCACTTTTTCAAATTTAAAATCCACAGCCTCTCTAAAACACACTTCACGGTTAAGATTACTTCCAACAGAGTCTTTAAAATCCTTCTCCAAGTTTAAAACAATGTTTTTAAGAGCAACCAACTCAGCGCGAAGCTGTACACACTCACAGTGATGTAAAACCCGTTCATCATTAAAACCAGCAGATGTATTAAAAGAAGCAGCATTAACTTGCTTTGTTGTCATCTTAAAACACTCTTCTCAACACAGCGTTAAAATCTTCAAACGTTCCCCGTACGGGCCACCATATGTAACAATCGGCCTTATTGGAAGATGTTACGTTTGTTAAAAAGGGGTCAGATTATACTATGTGAGAGCTTTGAGTGTTTAAAAGATGAGACAGACAACAATGTTAAAAGTGAAAATCAAATATGTATTTACAATATTCACAAGAGACTTAAAACAACACAAAACTAGAATAACTTAGGCTGTTAAAAGTACAGAGTCTTTCAGTTTCATACCATTAAAACAGTCCTTAAGAAATCCAGTGTGTTGCTAGTCCCAAAGTGAATGTCCCCAAAAGTGTCCACCGGTGTATATACAAAAGTCCGCTGTAGTGTTAATCCAAAGTGCTGGAAAGGTAAGTCCACAAAGGTAACTCCACTATTCCAGTTTGCAGGTGATCACCACTTGGTCGTAATGAGAGCAACGACCATGCTTGTTTGACATGCTGCCTCCTTTATGCTGTCCATTTCCTACTTCCTGTCATGTGATCAGTCACATGACAGGCAGACCCAAACTCATTTAAAGACATACACACATTAAAATGGTTAAGAGGAATAAAATGGCTAAGACAACATGAAAACCTATTAAAACTCAAATATACATAAAATAATAAAAA
>NW_015540847.1:60684-64286 GCF_001515605.1 Sinocyclocheilus anshuiensis | reverse complement strand
CAGATGATGCCAACCCTGAAACAACATACAGAACTACCACATTTTGCTATAAGTTTGATTGCATCATATAATAATCGCTGTTAATAGTGTTCATCGTCTGTTTGATTACGTCTTTAATTGATTTTTCTGTACATTTCTACCATATGTACATTAACTGACAAGTCACCACTGATAAGCTACCACTAAATATTGTAGAAACTTCATTAGCTGTAAAGTTGCTTTGCTACGATTTGTATCGTGAAAAGCGCTATACAAATAAACTTGAATTGAATTGAATCGAATGCGACCAGGGTTTAAAGGCTGAACTAATGACTGACAGTCACAGCGGTGAAAAGAGTTTGTGTGAACTTTAATGTAAGGACTTAAATATTCAGATTCACATTAAAGGGATACGGTTTCTATGTGTATTTACGCTTTGATTTGAATGAAAACAGCGCATCCGACACAGAAGGGCATACGCTGCTTGCGTTCAGCGGTTATTCTCCAAAATGCCGCTACAGTGATGCAGAGAGACACAGAGGAGATGAAAATGTTCATTTTGGGGCGGAGTAACCTTTTAAGCTATCGTATGGCTTCAGAAGTAACACAGAATAATACACACAATCTCGGATATGGATCGGCCCTCTCTGACCGATACCCGATCTGACCAAAATAAGCAGTATCGGAGCCGATACCCGATATGAATATCGGATCGGTGCATCCCTATAGTAAATTAATGCACCCACTAAAACAACAACAAAATTAATAGTCATTTAAAATTAAAATGAAAAGGGAAAATATATATTAAAAAAGTTCCAATAATTACACCAAATACACAAAATAATGTTCTTTTTAGCAACATCATGTTCAAAAGCTCTGCACACACTCTGCATCTCTCTCTTTCTCTCTCTCTCTCTATTTTCACATAGCTATGAGAAGCATTAAACATGGACGCATGTGCACAATCAAGCCTAGAAAAAAAAACAGTGAACCACCCCTTTAATAAAAACTATATAGACATTAATAAAAACAACTAATAAAAATGACAACATACAACAAAATTACTAAAACTTGAACTAAAATTAACATGAAAGTAGAAAATCTAAACATAGATTCTATTTCAAAGTATTAAGAATAGTACCTCAGTGATACTAAAATAACCCTGAACTGGGCTCTGCAGGTAAACGAACACATTTCCTCATCACTGACGCAGCGTTTGTCCTGCTTTCAGCGATGTGAAACTGGTTCAGGTCAGATATTACTCTCTCTTTCCAAGCACAGGCTGCCGATGGTTCAGGGATGAGTTTATCATTTTTCCATTCGGTCTGTATATCGGCACACTTTCAGTCCATCATTGATTTTCTATATTTCTCTCTCTGGCAGCAGATGTGTGGATGGATGGATGGGATTCAGCGGTAAAAGCTTCACGTTATCGATCAGACCCTCATTAGGCCTGAAGCGCTGGACTTTATGGGTCTGGCCTGCATCGGCGCGCACTAAAACGCTTTCCGAATGTGGAGTGGGTCGGCGGTCATGTGCCAGTTAATCTGAAAAACAAACCCATATTTGTCAACTGAGCAGTAGAGCAACCCCAGGGCTGTACAGTGCGACATATGTCGCACGTGCTACGAAAAAACACTTTCAACCTCTGTAGCACCAGTGCTATGTGAAAAAAAAAGTTAACGTACAGCCCTGAACCCGAACAACTAGTTCAGGATAAAGACAGGAAGAGCAGCTCAAGAACTGTTAGATGGCTCTGAGACATGCTGGTTCTGCCCTGTCAGCACGAGTCCTGCAAACAAATCTGCATATTCACTGACACTCGCCGAGCGCTGAAATGAAGCACAGAGTGTTATTATGCATGAATATGCGTCTGACAGCATTAACATGAAAAATGACTCATTGAGTTTAATGAAGAACAGATCCAGCTGCAGTAAGATGTGAACACACAGCATCAGCAGACTCAAAGCACTCAAACACAAGCAGCTCACATGAGATCAGTCGTGTGCGGCATTTCATTAAAAAACATGAATTTGAAAAACGTGAATGTCATTCTCAAGTAATTTCCAAGTGACTGGATGTTTTATAATAATTAGGGATGCTCCGATCATGATTTTTGAGGCCGATCACCGATCGCCGATCACAGAAAGCAGTATCTGCCGATACCGATCACCGATACCGATCTTTTTAAAGCCTTCTTTTTATAATTTATAACTATTTATAGTGATACTTCAATCAGGATTTTTAGACATTTATTCAGGGCCTGAATTTCATTTTTGAAAATGGGGGAAATTCCCCTCTTAGGTGACTCTTGTGAGAGGAGAAGCAGCACGGACTGTGCTTTCACAGAAGAGTCCGCTACTGATGGCATTATGTGTGTGTGCTGCAAGTGTGCATGAGCGCACGGTCTCCAGGAGAGCGCGCGAGCGCTGAATGGTTAAACACTGGCAAGAATTAAAAAGTAATGCAAAAACTTTATTTTACTTGTATAAACTTTAGTTTTGACACTGCCTCGATTGTGCAAGTGACAATCTCTGTTTCAACTGTGCAGCGTGCAGCTCGCTTATAGACAGACGTGATGTGTGGTGATTTGAAGCCATTTGCGTATTTTGAGAGAGAAAGAGAGAGCGCGCACGGTGATTCACTCACGCTGTTTGTGAAATTATGTCTCACACAAGGTTTTCAAATTACTTTATAAGTTATTTAATGAAGAAATATGAAGGTGAGGACCTCACCTTCAGCATTATAATTATTTCACCCGCGCCGGACAGAGACTGAGACAGTGCGCTGCATGTCGTGCCAAACCTCTCACAGCAGCGTCATCAGCTTGAGATCGATCAATCATCCCAACGTGATTATCGGCTGATAATGATCGGTAGCCGATCAATCGGAGCACCCCTAATAATAATATCACAAGCTTTTAAATCAGACGATTCAGTCAGTGAGTCATCTGAGCTGATTCACTGAGTCATCTGAACTGGTTCAAAGAATAATCTGAAATGATTCAGTAAGTCATCTGAGCTGATTCAGTGAGTCATCTGAACTGGTCCAATGAGTCATTTGAAATTATTCTGTGAGTCATCTGAGCTGATTTAGTGAGTCATCTTAAGTGGTTCAAGGAGTCATCTGAAATTATTCAGGGAGTCATCTGAACTGTTTAAATGAGTTTACTAAAATGATTCAGTGAGTCATCTGAGCTGATTCAGTAAGTCATCTGAACTGGTTGAAGGAGTCATCTGAAATAATTCAGAAACCCCTTGTCCAAATACCCACACTTGCGGTCTTGGCCACTTGAAAGCATGTGCGCACGACAGGAAGTAAGTACGCAAGAGGTCCCAGGTCTTAAAGGCTGCGTTTACACTGGCACAAAAAAATCCGATCTTTCGCTCGCCGGCGTGCTGTATGCGCTCGCATTTTATTGAGATGGAAACTTTTTAGAAATTGCACATTCAGGAGCTGGTTTTCAACCCCCGCCCCGTGAATTTTGAAAATACAACAGCTAAAAGCTACATATATTTCTCAGCAATGAGGTGAGAACTTAGCAGTTTTTGTAATTAAACCTACAAGCTTGTTTGCAATGCTTCACAATCGCTCGCTCGCACGTGGGTGCATGCGTTCGTTCT
>NW_015540847.1:57878-60607 GCF_001515605.1 Sinocyclocheilus anshuiensis | reverse complement strand
ACCGGCACAAAAAATCCGATCTTTCGCTCACATCTGACACAGATCGGAATTTGTTGCACACGTGTAAACACAAAAACCCGCACGAGATTCTATTTTTTTGCATCCGATCTGAGCCACTTCCAAATGTGGATTTTAATCTGATACACATCTGATATCTGGACATCTGACCTACGTCTAAACACACATATCCGATTCTCCACAGAACTCCCAATGCGAGGCCAACACGTTTGCTCATAAAGATTTTTAATGGCGTTTTAATGCCGGCGTGCTGTAGCCGCTCGCATTTTATTGAGATGGAAACTTTTTATAGGTAAGAAATTGCACAGATCGGATCTGTGCATTAAGACTTGCAGTGTAAACGCAGCCAAAAATACCAAAGCGCAGTGCCCTTAATGCACACTAAACACACACTATCTCGAATACCGCTCCAGAGCACTATTCGAGGGTTAGTGTATCCCATCATGCATCATGTTCTGGAAATAAATCGTGAGACTTTTTGCCAAGATCGCACAAGAGGTCAGGGAAACCTTTCCAATGTAAGTTAAATATTAATAATAATAAGATATTACATATAATTTTGTAGTAAAACAAAGTGCTACACATTTTATTGCTGCAAAGATTAGTATATTTATTTTTGTACAACATTGGCAACTGCTTTTTATCACTTAATTAAATTGTGTCATCTATAGGGACTACTGAACAGACATTTAGAAGTTGATTTTAAAATGCAAAGTATTGAAAATAATAATAAAACTCTGTAAACACTTTGCGTTTTTACAACACTATAAATGTGTCCCATCAGGTAATGAAAAGTTGTATACACACTTGTGGTCTTCATGCTCACTTGAACACTTGGGCCAAATACAGGAAATACGTCATATAAGTAGTCAAGTGGTCAAGTGCAAAGACCACAAGTGTGTGTATTTGGACAAGGCATCAGTCATCTGAACTTGTTTAAGGAGTCATCTGCAAATATTCAGTGAGTCATCTGAGCTGATTCAGTGAGTCATCTAAAATGACTGAGTGAGTCATCTGAACTAATTCAGTGAATCATTTGAGTTGATTCTGTCAGTCATCTGAACTGGACCAAGGAATCATTTGAAATGCTTCTGTGAGTCATCTAACATGATTCAGTGATTGAGTGAGTCATCTGAGCTGATTCAGTCTATGATTCAGATTGATGACTCCTGTTCTACAGGCTCATTGTCTCATTTCAAAAGCTGCAGCCTCAGGAGGAAAGAAATTAGAGTATTTTATGCCTCACAAGGAATAACAGGCAATTTTTTAATGGATATTTTCCTGAAATTAGATAACCTCAGCAACACATGTGAAGTGGGCTCATTCGGTCACTAGTAGAGACGACGTCTCCTTCGCTGATTAATTAGCAGACTAGTTGGATTATCACAGACTAATCAGACTAAACTCAAGAGCTGGTTTACTCAGGAAGACTAAGGGTAAATTAACCAGCAGGACAAACAAACATCAACCTCATGTTTGCACAGCCCAGTAAATGACATCGAGTGCTTTAAATGTGCTCAGTATTGTTAACTCTTTTCAGCTGGTGTGAGTGGAGGAGTGTTTATTTAGGGCTGCTGTGTGTCAGACAGCTGTCATTAGAAGCATTCAGTGACGTTTGGACAGAATCTGTTCCTCATGATGGTCACTCACAGAACTCTAATTCAACACTACTGGATTCTACAAATCTACAATTGCACACGTGAAATTAAAAAATGACATTTCAGTTTTGCAGCAACATTCATTCATCACGTGACATTTATTACTAAAAACTCCCATCACTGTGAGAGATAATCATAATCACATTAGACTGATTAATCAACCAATATCTATTTTTAGGTTATTATACCTACACCCATTAACAGAAGTGATCAGTTTGTATTTAGATTAACACCTTTTAGTTTTTTAATTAAAATATTTATATATTACATAATTCTTGCAAAAAATTGTTTGTGGTTTAATTCCAGTGTTTTTGTGTATTACATTTACATTTACATTTGCAATCAAAACCAACAAAAGAGCAATGATATGTAAGTTCTGTGATAAGTCTCGGTTAGTCTAACGCAGTACACGTAGCAAGGTTTTGTTTAAAAAAAAGAAAACAAGTAGATAGAACAGAAATAAAACAGAGAGTGCTAGTGTCAGAGGGTTAAGTGTATGTAAAGTATATGTCTCATTAAATTGTGTAATAAAATACATATAAAAAAAAGTTAATTTTTGGTGAAATAAATATCACATTGCTTGCTACAACACAAAACAGCCATTAATATACAAAAAATGCTGGATTTAAATTACTTAAATCAACACTTTTTAATTTATTAAAATATTTATATATGATATAATTATTGTAAAATAAGTGTTTGTGATTTAATTCTGGTATTTTTGTATATTTCTCATAAAATTGCATAATAAAATACATTATAAAAAAACATAGAAATTATAAATTTTTGGTGAAATAAACATTACATTGTAGGGGTCGACCGATTATCGGCCTCGATATTAAGCATTTTTATGATTATCGGTATCGGTCATTTTCAAGGCAGCAGCAGACTTTGCTTAATTTGCAATAAATCACAATCCACTAACGTTACACTGAAGTTGCAAAACACCTCAATATTAGCTATGATTTCCGCCTTGCAGAAAATTTGGATGGAATCGTGGAATCCAATCAGATAAATGGAATTTACTGTATGACGCGGAATGTCATGGAATTT
>NW_015540847.1:40086-57221 GCF_001515605.1 Sinocyclocheilus anshuiensis | reverse complement strand
AAACGTGCTATTTGGCTCTGATGCAACCTGTCAGAACTCACCACTCTGTGGCCTAAAGCAATCTCCACCCACCGCCCATCTGATTTGTTAGGAGTCATGAGTCCGAGCAATCAATGCGGAATTCACTCTCACTCCAAAAGCGCTTGCTAACTGGAGCTGCTTCAGTGATCACGCACCAGTTGTCTCTCAAAGGTAAGGCAGCAGCAGACGTTGCTTAATTTGCAATAAATCACAATCCACTAACGTTACACTGAAGTTGCAAAACACCTCAATATTATCTATGTTTTCCGCGATGCAGAAAATGTGGACGGAATCGCGGAATCCAGTCATATAAATGGAATTTACTGTATGACGCGGAATGTCATGGAATTTGTCAAAGTTTGGATTAATTAATCAAAAGTAGGTCAGTGCGATATGGACTAGTATCTGTAAATATTAAGCCGCAAAAATACTATTTAAATATTAATCCTGCATTTTCTGCGTGTCTCTGTGTATGTAAATGGCACAGACGCGCGGTTTTGTTTTCTACACATACAAAGTGTGTCGTCTCACTACATAAATACATGAACAACATCTCCAGAACTGCTCTGGCTCCCTCTGAGAGTCACTTCATGATCATTTGACAGTTTCATTTGAGTAAAACTGCAGTGTTTCCCACAGACTTATACTCGTGTGGCGGCATATACAGTATATGCAAATTAATTCTCTGGCAGCAGGAGGCGTTGTTGGAGTGATAGAGATCAAGGTTTCCCCGGTAACGCTGTACACAAAGCAGCGCTCCGCTCACAATCTTTATCAGATATTACATGCATGAAGAAATGAAAATGACATCCAAAATCTTCTGAAGACAGTCGGGTTCCTTCAGAAATACAGTGATATAAAAACACCCGCACCGGGTTTCAATTTTGAAACGTGCAGTGCTCATGTTTATTCAACGAAGTCAAAGCCTTTTGGAAAATCTATTTGTGGCTATCTATCCTCCCATCTCATCTACGTCATGATGTGACTCTGTTGGTATTTCTTTCTCGACCTTGTCTTATTATCAGTAATACTCTATAATATCTATTTGTGGCGGTCAGTTTTGATATTGTGGCGGGCGCCACAAATAAATCAATGTATGGAAAACACTTACATAGGCTACAGAAACTTAAAAGTTCCTCATGACAACCCGTCAAAATATAAGTTCAGGTTAAAGAAATTATCAGAAATATATTACTGTGGTACAGTATGATATACATAATACTACTACAAAAATTATTACAACTTTTGTTTAAAAGAATAATCACACAATACGCTATTTCTTCCATGTTTTAATTTTAATAGTAAACCCGTTGCTTGCCAAAAAACAAGGAGTTTAAGGGAAGGCAGTTTTTGTCAGAGCCCTTGTTATTCTTAATTTTGACATTAATTTTAATTTTTACACCAGACAGATATATCGGTTAAAATATCGGTTATCGGTCTACTTGATCTGTAATAATCGGTATTGGCATCGGCCCTGAAAAACACATATCGGTCGACCCCTATTACATTGTTTGCTATAACACAAAAAAAGCCATTAATATACTTTTTTTTTAATTGCTGTATTTTTCACAAACCTAAATCACCAACTTGTTTTTTTATTATTTATTTTTTATTCAAATATTTATTTAATTTAAAAAAGTGTTTGTGATTTAATTCTGGTCTTTTTTGTATATTTCCTTTTGTAGATTTGCATAATAAAATTAATATATTAAATATTAAAAAACATAATGTTGAGTTTTGGTGAAATAAACATCACATTGCTTGATACAATACAAAACAGCCATTAAGCATTTTATATTTGGCGTCCGTCAGAACTCAAGAGAGTCTCTATAATCAGGAATGTTTTTCTGAGCTCATGTTTGGTCATTGATGTCACTTCAGCTGTCATCTGTGTGAATGAGTTCCAGCCGCAGTAAAAACCTCCAGAGCTTCTTTCATTCAGGAACTTCTGCTCTTTACATACCAAACGCCAAGAATCACTGCTTCATGCTTAATAACGTCCAGCCCGACCAATCATCAGGAGCCAAACACAAAGCCTGTCAGAGTCCACCAATCATCAGTGGACAGGAAGTACAATAAGCCGTCCAATGGAGAGGTGGAGACCCTTCCAAACCACCACACACAGCGCAGGCCGCTCTTTCTCATGATAAATACCCGTCATGTTCCCTGCTTTGTCATGTTTGGCTTCAGTGTCTGGTTTATGGCACGGTAAAAATGCATTGTCCCATTGAATGCGGAGACTTTGACCGTGACATGGAGCAGGAGGAGGTCCATCAACCTCTGACCAGACAGACCCACACTCTCTATTCTCAACAATAGAGCCCAGACACTCTGATCCCAGCAGGCCGAGCATTCACTGCCCAGGCAGGGCCTTCAGCGTTACGGGCGTCTGCACTGGTAGGGGTGCTTACACAAGCTGAAAGTCAACAATACATCCATTCACTCTCAATGCTTTCAAAGTGTCTGCCGGGAGCGTAAGCGCGTTCAAACGCCAAGAATCTTTCACATTACTGTCGGCTGTGATGTTCACATTCACATCATCTACAGTGCAGGCCTCATCCCCAGCTCTGATCTGAACCAAGGTTATTTTCGTAAACGAAAACTGAAACTAAGACTAAAACTATTAGTCAAAAAACATTTTCGTAAACTGAAATAAAATGTAAATTTCAAAATAAATGAAAAACTAAAACTAAACGAAACTAACAACAGTAAATGAAAAACTAACTAAAACAAAATAATAATTAGCAAAAATAAATAATCGTGTTCGTGATTTAATAAGCTCTCATTCTGTGCCAGAAAATCTGACCTGTGGTTGTTTAGGGAAATACCTGTAGATGGAGCTTCATGCACGTGAGCTGAATCTTAAGCGGCTATTCTATTCACAGAGAATGCGTTTTTGCATTTCAAAAACAAGACGCGGGAAATTAAATGGGAAATAACTATAAAATATGAAATGGGAAATAATAATAATGCACACCTTACAGCGTGCGGACGTTTAAAAGCGTGTTTGATGTGCGAGAACAACATGAGAGTGAGTTAACAGACACAGAATTAAAATTTTTGGATGAGCTGACTTTAGTGAATAGTCATTTTGTCACGCTTTACGATTACTACGGCAACGTCCGCCTCGAGTCCATGACACGAGCACCGCTTTGACTGTACAAAACACATACAAAATGAGAGAAAGCGGATTTCACCGCTTGCCGTGTCCTGTGTAGCTTTAGAACTGGGATTGATTGCGTTGCTCATCTGAAGCACGTGCACGCTGGAGCGGCTCTTCAAAGTAAAGTGCAAATATAATTTAAATCACCATATCGCATTTAGTTTTGAGTAGTATGAGTTTTCAAAGCATTTTAGATTGTTTCTTTTTATTGTGTACGTTCATAGAGGGAGAGACGGGACTTACAGTAGTGTGCACCGGTGGCTCGTCTGTGCAAAAGATCCAACAAATGAATGCAATGAAAACACAGATGGACAAAAATTAAGTTTACAGAGTTTCAATGACGATTACAAAGAACAGGTTTCCTCAAATCCAGCATTGGAGGGTCATTGTCCTGCAGAATTTATCTCCAACCCTGAATTTATCTCCAACCCCAACTCAGCTGCCTGTAGCTTTCTAGTAACTCTGAAAACCTTTACATATAAGTTGCATATTTTTGGTTTTTGTTCAATTGTAAAGAATTATTTTATTTTAATTATTAAGAGGTTTGCACAAGAGTTAACTGTAAGTGTAAAATGTGCAAACATTCAACTTTGCTAAAATTAAATGTCTTGCTTTGGTCTACACTGGAAGTGTTCCATTAACTCTGCTAAACTATAATTACTAAAACTAAAACTGAAACTAAAATATATAAAAACTAAATAGAAATGTGTTCACAAAATAAAAACTAAACTAAAACTAACAAAACCATTAATGAAACTAACTAAAACTAAACTGAAATTATAGGAAATTTGAAAATGATATTAAAATAAAAACTAATTTAAAAATTAAAAACTATAATATTCTTGCGCACAACAGCACACTACACTCACTACCTCATATAGAGCAGTGTGCTATTCTGAATGCAGCCTATCAATCACTCTGCAGTTAGGAAGATACTGTTTCATTCTCTTTCAAATCATACAATGTAGGGTTGGGCGATGTTTATCAAATTTGCATCATCAGATGATGTCTACAGTGAAACATCACGATGGATGATGGGGGGGGTTGTTGAATTGAAACATCGAAAACAATTATGTCATTAAAAACATAACATTCTGATTTTACACTAGATATTTTCGTCTTCATCTCATCAGCAATTTTGATTTTGGCATGCTCTGCAGCAGCCGACTACGAAAGTATACTTCACTTTCCATGTTCCATTCTGTCTCACGCACAGCCGCGTCCACGGATGAGCGCGGACAGACGAGCTCGACAGAGGCGCAGTATCACCTACTTGACTCGCTCTGCCTCAACATTCATCTTACGCCTGCGCTGTTGTACGCGCACAACATCGTGATATCTGTCAGCCATCAGCGATGGACAATGGCCTCATCTATCGGCCCAACCCTAATACAATGTTACATTCAACTGATGCATTTAACTGCTATAATGTTACATTTAATTTCTACAATGTTACATTTAACCATTACATTTAATTGCTACAAATGTTGCATTTAACTGCTACAAATGATACATTTAACTGCTATAAATGTTGCATTTAACTGTTACAAAGTTATATTTAACTGCTACAGTGTTTCATTTAACTGTGAACATTCTTGCCGTTTAAACTCTCTGCATTCACACTTATGCCGAGTTCACACTGCACGATTTTCAAAGATGTTGCATCACTGTTGGTTTCACACTGAACGACTATCTGGGGTAGCATTCAGTTGTTGCTGTGTTCACACTGCACGATGGAACGACGACAGGAGGTTACACACTGCATGACTTTACAATAGGAAGAATCGCCGACAGCGCTGTCTGGTGCAGGGTTGCCAGGTTTTCGCTACAAAACCCACCCAATTACTACTCAAAACTAGCCTGAAAATAGCCCAATTGCTTTCGAGGGTGTCTCCCAGTAAAAATCGTGTTCGGGTTTTTTTTTTGGTGGGATTCTCCTGGTACAATTCACATTCCAGGGCCTAAATATCACGTTATTGGGGTCGCTTCAACCTGCTGACATAAAAAACAACCGGCGGCAATCGCAGATTTGGCAACACTGGTCCGCAAACTACGTTTCATATAACTCCTCCCCGAACTTCCCGCTGCCCTGTATCTTGGTCTCTCATTGGCTGTAGGTCATCGCCAATGTGTTTTTCAGTCAGAACTCATTTCACGCAGCGTGATTGTGAATCGGCGACAGCTCCAGATATTTAGCATGCCAAATATTTCACGGGCGTCGGCGATTCCCTCAGATCGCGTCTTTGATAATTCACACTGCGTGATTGTCACTCACGTGAACGAGCACCGATTTGCCTTCGATTTCGGGCATTTGTCGGCGATTTCACAAAACCTGTCGGCGAGTGAAAAATCGGCCTAAAATCGTGCAGTGTGAACTCGGCATTACACTCTTCATATCCAGGTGTAGGGGGCCAATCAGGCGTTAATTTACATTTTACATTTACATTTAGTCATTTAGCAGCAGCTTTTATCCAAAGCGAATTACAAATGAGGACACAATGGAAGCAATCAAACTCAACAAGAGAGCAAAGATATGCAAGTGCTATAACAAGTCTCACTTAGTTTAACGCAGTATACGTAGCAAGTTTTTTTTTTATTTGATTATATAATAAATAAAAAGAAAACAGATAGAATAGAAAAAGAATAGAGCAAGCTAGTGTTAGAGGCCTTTTTTTTGCTTTTGTTAATACCACAAGCTTCTAGAGGGCACACAAACATTAATGCCTTGAATTTTATGCGAGCAGCTACTGGTAGCCAATATTGTTAGTCATTTAATTGGATAATAGACACACTGTAATGACTGGAAATGGGATGAAGGTCTTAAACCACTTAACTGCTCCCTAGAGCCTCATTTGACAAGTCAATGAGTTAACAAGCTTCTGCTAGCTCAGAATGAGTGTATCTCCAATGATAACTATCAAGAACTAGTTCACTAGAAAACCCAGCAATGCATGAAAAGCATGATGACATGAGAATATGAAAAGATTAAACACAGGCTCATGAAATATGAAAATCAAACCAGTAAGTCAAAGGTCACATGCTTCTAATGAATATTATCCCTCATGCTGTGACAAAAAAGGTTCTTCCAGCAAATTAATATAGTTCATTAGTGTAACTGCAGCCGTTTATGGTTGTGTCTGTTTATCAGCATGTATTCAAATCTCTGTTTTATGTCACTATGTTTTTAATAGATCTTTGATTTGAGAGGCTTATTCTGTTTCTGAGGTTTCAACAAAGCTCACCATGACAACAGCCACACATCCACAGCTAGAGGAGCCTCTTGACATGCTGACATCATCAATGTGAGACACATATTTCACTGTCAGAAGAACAATCGGGGCACAGCATGTCTATGGCAAGCGCTTAGAGACACTTTCCATCATTTCCTAACAAAAAGACCCCATAAACGCCTGATGAAGGCCGAGAGATGTGGAGCTTTTAAAGTCAGATGCTGTATTAAAGGTGTAAAACAAGTCAGAGATTGAATTGGACACGTCGAGGGAACGCTTTGTTGTGCGTCTGAATCGCTTAACCTTGCCCAACTTCAGAGGCTCTTTAGCTTTCTCTGACTTCTCTTGATTGTCATGCAAATGCTGAAGGACTAAAGCCTGGGGAATATGTAACTTGTGTTTTCAAAGGATTCCCAAACCGCCTTCAACCCTAATTACATTTCACCTCTTTTGTCGCCAACACAAACTGGTATCAATCCTGAGCGTGTTTCCCAGCACATGACTCTGAATCTCCCTGCAGACGTGTTTAAAGTGAGTCCCGGCCTCTTTTATGTCAGAGCACTCGAGACATCAAAGCCATCAGCGTCATACAATGTCTGGAGCTGCTGGGCTGAGCTGAATATGGACGTTTGGACACGCGGTCAATGAGAACAAGCAGAAGAGCATTGGAGACATTGTTCACAGCAGATTCTAGTTCCTGAAGATTCACACTGCATTTGTTTATTGAGCGTGAAATGAAAGCGCTTGGGTGTAAAAATCAATTTGCCAAAGCCGTTGGGTGATTCTGTGATTTGTTACACATTACATAAGACTGTGTGTGTTGTTTGACCTGCTCCTACACAAATTAATATTCCCACACACACTTTATGTGGACCGCTCAGGTATGCTTGTCATCTCTATCTTGATTACATTCACGTGACGTTGCAGTGTTGCTTTGTCACAAAGCCTTTTCATGCATTTCTAAGCTCTGCTAGTTCAAATTCTCACTCGATTTAAACCATTCAGGCACAATAAAACTTAATTTTCCTATTGTTTGTAATCATTTTCTGTGGTCTTGTCTTGTTATCAATAAGATTGGGAAAGTGTATTAAATAGGCAAGTGTTAACTGTTGCTGTGGTATCGAAATAATCAATAAAAAGTGGCATTTCAATGGCATCTAACAAATTCATTTTCCGCAAAAATAGCTATATTGTGATTAGAGGTCGACTGATGTATCGGTTTTGTCGATTAATCGGCACCGATAGTTGATTGTCAGATCTATCGGCTATCAGCAAAATCCATGCCGATAGTTTCTCCGGGTTGCGTCCGTTGCTGGAGCGGCTGAAGCTCCACTGTCATTAGACAGTACGAGAGTGAGAGCGGCCTCTAGAAGCGGATCACTGACAGCACGTGCTGTTTGTTTTGACACGTGACACTGCGCTGAAAAGAGCGGACACTTCAGATGCACATTTAAAACATCGACAACTAAACGTGTACACAGTGCACTATAGAGCATGTTTTCATATCATTACTAAGTAATGAATTTGTTGACTAGATGCTGCATTAGTGGATAAAGGACAGCAGTATGTTTGCTCTCAAGGCTGAGAGGACACGAGCATTAGCAGCACCTCAAGCGGTTAAAACAATGTGACAAAACACACGCAAGTCTGACGCAAATGCTTAATATCACGATTGTTAACATCAATTTGCATTTGTTTATATCCAGTTGCTCACATTAATGCATTTTAGCAGCGAAGTTGCAGATTTAAAGCTGTGACGCGAGAAAGATACTGATATCTTGATTCAGCCACAGAGCGCCATTCACACAGTTCTCCATTAAATTGCATTATATTTGTCCCAAATCATTGTTAATGTATAATGACTTCTGCCTGGGCGGGAAGATTGTGTATTGTGCATTTTTTCAGTGAAACGTTGTCTTTATGTGGTTCTAATAAAGTCTGTGTGCTTCATAGAGAGAGCTGTAATATAGATTGCGCTTTTTCTTTCCGTTTTGCTCTGTTTTTTTAAACACCGAACTTTAAACTCATCTATGACATTTTTGATCATTCTAGGTGTGTACGGTGTGTGTGGTCCCTGATACCTGCGAGTTCTTCTAGACGCAGCACTGCACTTTTTGCCCGGTGTGCGAATTACATATTTTGTTATTTTGATTAGGTAATAATCAAGTGTTCTAGAATAGAAGCAATAGAAGTGTGAGAGTATACATATCCATATGCATGTAATTTCAATGCTGTGGCTTTTTTGTAGATGTTTAAAGATGAACATCTAGGTAGAGTGTGTTAATTTCAACATCTACTAATATATTTTTACATTTTGAAGTTGCTTCTGTTAACATTAGTTAATGAACTATGAACTAACTTTAATGATCAATATATAATTGATATTTAATATTAATATTTATATTCATGTACAAAGTATGGTTCAGTACTGTTTTTTTAATAGTAAAGCACTATTTAAATTTTCGTCCAGTATTAATTTTCAAAACTATCGGTTGATTAATCGTATCGCCAGTGTGGACCAAACTAGCTATCGGTATCAGTAAAATCCTCTATCGGTCGACCTCTAATATGTGATATACAGGATATCGTTAGGGTGAAAAATTACTCATGACATGATAACATATTTTTTATAGAAATATTAATAGAAATAACTGAATACTTTAATATAAATATTTTATAATTTATATTTGTAATTTATTTTTAAGGAATATTATGAAAATATTGTGTACTTCAATAAACATTTTTAATAATATGTTTAATTTATTTTTTATATAAATATCAAAATAAATAATTGTATGCATTAATATAATTATTTTATATAATAATGTATCATTTATTTTTAATAAAATATGAACAGAAATAATTGTACACTTCAATATACATATTTTATATAATAATTTATGTATAATTATTTTAATACAAATAGAAATAATTGTACACTTTAATATAAATATTTTATGTAATAATTTGTTTTAATAGAAACATTAAAAATATTTGATATAATAATTTGTTTATTATTTTTAGTAGAAATAATTGTATACTTCAATGTAAATGTTATATAATAATTTATAATATTTATAACAATATACTTTTAGTAAAAATATTAAATAAATCAAAACATCATGTCAAAGGTCACGCTATTTGTTGTTTGTCACATTTTGAGTCTTTTCCACCAGCTACCAACTCAAGTGTATATCAGACGTGTGGGAAACACCACATCCATAATTGAATCACTCGTCTGCTATCGTCTCGACGGGCTCCACCCCTCCAAACCCTCGGGACGAATGCAGGCTGTTTGTTTTGTGCATGTGTTAGATTTATCACTCTCTCGCAGGACTTTCGACGGATCGTAATGCCAGCAGGTCTGACTGCGGGCGCCGCACGGCTAATTGGATTTTTTTCTTCCATGGAGAATCCAATCACAGTCAGGCCTGTTCAGTTTCACTAACCCACGCTTTTAACTAGCCCAGATAAACTCACACATTCAGACAAACACGGGAACGGAGTGACTTTACCTCCTACTGCACAGGATGTTTTCACTCCCACAGCACACAAATCAAATAAGTGGAAATGAAAACGCAGGAGCATCTGTTAGGTGTGTCGGAAACAGAGCCGGTGCATTTAATACAGACGGCAGCTTACGTTACAGGTTAACAAAACCAGCCATCTCTAGTTATGCTGAGAGGGGTGTGTGCGACCTCAGCCTTTCACAGGCAAACTGCATCTATAGTATCCGGATCAGCCTTCCTCTGGACCCCTATGGAGATTCCCAGGAGAACAGATTAGAGCAGGAAAACAGAGCCGGAGGGAATCCCTCGACATTAATGAGAAACCTACAATTAATATACAAGCGCTGATAAAACTACTCTAACGTATAAGACACTTACGTGTGTAAAGTCAGAATCATCCAAGTGGATGCTGCACACTGGTGGTGGTTGAGGAGATTCCCCCCCCACATGATTGTAAAGCGCTTTGGGTGTACAACAATACACAGTAAAGCGCTATATAAATGCATCATTCATTCATTCATTCATTCAGAATATATGTAGAGACGTGAGGGTGCAGGATTCTGATCGCAACCACCAATAAAAACACACTACACCTGAGGATCATATGGAAGTGAAGTTTGCACGGACACCGCTCACATCTTCAGAAAATGTCAAAAATAAATAAATAAATACTCATTTTCTTCAGCAATATTTTAAAAACAATCTATACAATTACATTTATATAGCATATTATTTACTTCAGAAACTATATCAAAACATCTAATGAAAGAATTTAATAAAAAAGTAATGAAAAAATGTAATAAAATCTATAAAATTTAAATTAAATCAGAAATATGTTAAAAAGAGAGAAACATTTTATAGAATTTTTTAAATATCAAAGTTTCTGCAGAAAATATAAATACTATTTTTCTTTAGGAAAATATAAAAAAATAAATAAAAAAAATTATAAAAATATCACATTTAAATATTTTGTGAAGAAATGTTTTTTTTTGCAGAAAATACAAAACTATCACTTTTCTTTTGGAAAATGTAAAAAAAAAAATATTTAGAGAAAAAAACAATATTAAACATCTCACATTTGCTTAAAAGAAATTGTGAAGAATGTTTTAAACCACATTTTTTAATATTTTTAAAATTGTTGCCTTTATTAGACACAGTGGAATAGTGAAACTACCGGTGTTCTGACGCCACACCACAGCTTTGATGAAACATCACAAACTCAACCAAACATGAACATGTCAGACATCAGCTTTACATCGTCCTGCAGCGTTTCTGAAAAGGTTTGCCCAAGACGGGTTTAAACTCAGGTTAACAGACACATGGCCGAAGCCCAGCAGAGAGCAGGAGCAGAACGCCAGGCTTTAAGTGTTCTGAGCAGAGGATCATGGTCCTAATCTCTCTGCGTCTGTGGGATTGTTCATTTCTCCAGCTGTCTTTAACTCTCTATCGCTCATATGAACTCGTCTGAGGTCACATCTGTAAGCAATCCTGTTCCCAGCATCCATACGGAGTAAGCAGACTCTCAAATTAAATAATTTCAGTGACAGACGAAAAGAAAAAAGCTGATAATGTGCAGTAAATCTGATATACGCAGCTGCTCGTGAGAGACGCTCCGCTTCATTCCATCTGGACTGAGAGAACATCTGCATTTACACACGAGGACCAAAACAGTGAATCGACACTGAAAATCCAGTGAAACAACAGTTACCGTCAGAGTACCAGCTAACAAATCTATGTTCTTAAAACCTTTTGCTAATGTTCCCATTAAGTTATGAAAATTATATTTCTGAATGTTCTCTCAGCGTTCAAATCGTCCAGTTTTTACATGTTTCCAAAATGTTTTTTACTGGTTATATAAACATTAAGGGAGCATTCCATTTTATAATTTTGCAAATCATGGGAACAATAGAGACTCAGTTTGCATCTCAATTAGTTATAAATCCATAAACAGTTCAAACGTACAGTGAGTCTCTGGTTTGATCACTTTTTAAAACATATCGAAGACGGGTCAAACGAGGGGCCAAACACATCTCTGGAGATCCAGTCCAGCTCTGAAAGATTTCCATTAGATGCAGCAGGGAACCTTCTGCCAAGCCACAGGAACACGGTAACCTGATGAGGTGAGGTAAAGTGCTGACCTGTAATGACCAGAAACAAACACCAACTCACTTCAGCTACAGGACGGCTCGCCATGCACCAACTGTTAGATGCTGGGATCAACAGAAGAACACAAAGGTGAAATGGTGAAAAGAAAATGGTGGAGAATTGACTTTGAAACAACGTTCACTCAGAAACTGCTCAAATTTCACAAATAATGAGAAAGAAATGGCACGTAATGCATTGAATTAAAGTGAAATTTTAAAGCAGAAAGACTGAAATAGTATTTTCTTATAAAGTATACTCTAATAATCTCTATAATAAACCATTGTTTAAAGTGTGATTCCAGATCAACATGCAGATTGGCGTCATTATGACTGATTATAATTATTACGGGTAATTATATTCTAATCTTTCACCTCAAGACTTGGACATTAATTCACACTGGCAAACAACTGCTTTACTTTCTGTGCGTCTCTGACAAACATTAACAGACTGTAATGAGAGTGAATGAGTCTGAGAGCTGGAGGTGTTTCTCTACATGTCATACTGATGAATTACAGCGGCAGAGCACAGAAGAAACACACACACACAAGGGTTGCCTGGACTGATGGAAATAAAGGTTCTTGAAAACAATGACACATGAGACCCTTTTAACCCTTGATCTTTTCTAATGTGCTATAAATCAAACACTGACCTGAAGAACCTCTGATGAAACATCAAGTACTTAAAGGTGCAATAGGTGATTGTCTTCAGAAACATTTTTTGTTATGCTGGTTGAAAGACTCTTCACATCCCGATAGCAATCATTAAGTTAAGTGGTCTAAATGTATTTGTCTGTATTTATATATTCTGTGGAAGGCGTAGGACCAAGAAATGTTCGTCCAATCAAAACGTTCGGTCCGAGCATTTTAATTGGCTTTCCTACCTGCCTGTCAACATATGTATCTGCATACCTCTGCGCACCCGGTTCACGCAGACAGGATACAAATGACACATGATGTAGCCCAGCGGTTCCCAATTCCAGTCCTCGCGCGCCAGCTCTGCACATTTTGCATGTCTCGCTTAGTTAACACACCCGATTCAGATAACCAGCTCGTTAGACGTGAGCTACGTGCATGAACTGTGTTCCGATCGATATGATCCCTACACAGTGTTCATTGCTCCCTACTCTCTGAGCGGGGGAAATCCGTTGAAGTTGACTTCACTTCAGAACATTCATTCACGGATTTCTGCTGCGCAGCGTCTTCACACATATCACACTCACACACACACACGTCTTCACATCCAGTGCGAGGGCTGGAATTGGGAAGCGCTGATGTAGCCTATTGCAGTAATGTTGTCTCTGGTATTCTGTTCTGTGAGCGTAAATGCGTTAAGGGGGCGTGGCTTTGGACAGCGATTGCAGGGAGGGTGGGACGTTCGCTTTCAGTGCTATCAGGCTAAAGTTAGAATTTTCCAAGATCTCCTATTGCACCTTTAATCTAGGGATCAACAAAGAATCTTACTGTATACAAGGAATATACAACCAAAACTAGATTACTAACAACTAAAGAACGTTTATTGCTTTTGCTTTGTTTATAATTTGAAAAACATGCTGTTTCATAAATAATGACCATTCAGTTTAATAACATAATACATGAAGTAAGCCGCTCTAAAGGCACCACAGGTTAATGTTTAGCTAACTTGTATTTTTAACTTGTTTTGCATTACAAGATTTTCTGAAATGTTAAGTTTAAAGGGGTCATATGACGTTGCTAAAAAGAACATTATTTTGTGTATTTGATGTAATGAAATGTGTTTATATGGTTTAAAGTTAAAAAAAACATTATTTTCCACATACCGTACATTATTGTTTCTCCTCTATGCCCCGCCTTTCTGAGACGCGTCGATTTTTACAAAGCTCATCGGTCTGAAAAGCGAGTTGTGCTCTGATTGGCCAGCTATCCAGTGTGTTGTGATTGTCCGAATACCTCAAGCGTGAGACGGAAATGTTACGCCCCTTACCATATTGTGATGCCGTCTCCCGGCCGGAGCGACGAGACAAAAACATTAAATAACCATGGTTCCCTGAGTAGGGAACGAGACACTGCGTCCTCTAGGTTTCTTGCCATGCTGCGGACGCAAGCTTCAGACAAAGAAGTGAATGATGTGTGCTCCCGGTGCATATTTATACTATAGTCGCACCGGTAGTGACGTCATGGCTGTCGCCGGCCAACGAGTTGGTGTTTTTTCAATGTATGCTTCAGACACGGGTCACGACGAGGCGTTCCCCATAGCGACCCCTAGAGCACGCAGTTCGAAGTTCCCTACTCAGGGAACCATGGTTACATAAGTAACCTAAGACAGTTCGCTTTCACAACGAAACACACAGCTCTTCACGACATGGCAGCAACAACAATACTACAGCGAGAATAAAAGTCACGCCTTCTTTCTTTGCATGAACATTTGGGCGGCGTTATGCAAATCTTCCCACATAGTGAGGTAGATATGTGGGGGCGTGTTAGAACGAGCCGTTTTAGGTAGGCGTGGCTGACTCTTAACTTTTATAAAGAATATCTCTTTGGATTTGAGACTTTAGTCTTTGCAACTTTACAGATCTTCTTTATGCACCAAGAGCTTGTAACACTTCAAAGAGAGAGGAAAAATTGAAATCGCATCATATGACCCCTTTAAATACACAAATGTGGCATTAGCCTATATAATTAAATCTGCACTAGTTTGCATACATTTCCAGAAAATAAATCTGAACGTTGGATAAAGCCAGATTCATAATTCTTGTTTGATTTTGTTGACATATTAGAGTTGAAGGCTTTTACGGAGGGAATTTTGGATTTCTCTTTTTGTCACTCCATAAATCTGAAAATACTGTCAACAGACATATTTGCCATGTTTTTAAGAATAAAATGTTGAATAAATCAGTGTGAATGATATATGAACAAACCCCTCAGTAAAAACCTTCAGAATACAAAGAGGAATAAAACTCTAAGTTTTGGTGTGTGTAAGTGCTGCTGAAGTGGAGAAACAAACAAACAAACAAAGATCTGGATTGGAATTTAAATCTATGCAAAATAGATAAAGTGCAATAAAATAAACACTTAAATGTGCATTTTGGACGTTTTGGATGTTCATGTTAGACTAGTGCTTTCCACTAGTCTAAAAAAAGACATGTTATAGGAGCAAAATAGACCAAAATGTTGAAATTCACCAGTGCTTTGCCTGTAGTGTTTTCACTTAACCAAGCAAAACAACTGAGCACAGAATGAAAGCTCCTCTAGGACTGATCTGAGAGCTGTGCTGTTGGGTTCCTCAGTGTGAATGTGAATGTGTCACAGCTGACACACTGAATTAGGCTCCTGCAGAACAACCCTAATACCTATTGTCCTCACGCCTGCTCTGATTGGCCCATTCAAATCCCTGGAGTCATGTGACCTCCTAGCTCTCTCCTGATTGATGTGTGGAGGGTTTTTCATTTGATTCAGATCTAATGTGCTGATTTTAATGGGTTTTTGACCTCAATCTCTTATAAGCATTTCCAAACCCAGACGAAGATTAGAGGAGGGAGATTATGATTTCAACCAGCAATGGAACAACAAAACAGGACCTGCATTGTTACCCGCCTGCATGATGTATTTTATAGCTTAATACTGTAAACTCTGAGCATAACTGTCCTCAGAGCAGCTGGTGTTGGCCTCTTTAGGAGGTTCCCAGGATTGTGAAGAAAGGCTGATTGGTCTCAGCACAGCAGTGAAAGCGGAGAGAGCCTCTCTGGATTAAAAACCCCTCGCTGTTCACGTGTGAAGGCACACAGCGGTAAACGCGAGGTGTTTTCTTCCTGCTCCATCTGTAATCTGAGATCTTCCCTATAGAGTCAATCTGTCCATCAGACCTGCATTACGGCTCAATACTGCTCCTGCTCACGGCTCATTAACATCAACAACTGCAGCCTAATGGACAAACCCTAGACACACTGCAACTAAAGGATTCTTGTGATTTAGATTCTTGTGTTCTTTAAATGGTTACTTTATGAATTTAGGCAATGGACATTTACAAGAGTTTCTGTTGTTGAAGTATCTGTGGTCATTATTGTGCTGAAGAAGGTTATGGCAGCACTGAAAATAATTTGGTGCTGGATTTAATTTCTAACCATTTTCACTCAGAAATTGCTAGTACATTTCACAAATAATCACAAATAAAGTTAGTAGAAAGACTGAAATAGTTTTTTCTAATGTAGTCCAATAATGTTATTAGCGATTTAAAAAAATCATTTTAGTTTGTACACTGGCATGTTGCTTCATTCAGTGATCGTAGTGAGCAGCGACAAACTAAAAATGTATGTTTCAAATGAAGATAAATTAATTTAATGTCAACACTTGCCTTAAAAAAAAAAAAGAGTAAAATAAAGTATGTAAACTGTAAAAAAAAATATTTTTCACAGCTGTAAATAAAATAGAGATTATAATTTTACAAGAAAATACGGTAACACTTTATTTTAAGGTGTCCTTGTTACACGTTACATGTTTTTACTATTATAATAACAATTAATTATGCATAATTACATGCAAGTAACCCTAAGCCAAACCATATAGTAAGTGCAAGTAGCTAGTTAATTAATATTACTCAGCACTTATATGTATAATTACACTGTAACAAGGAAACCTTGAAATAAAGTGTAACCGAAAATACTGTTTCAGTCTTTCTACTTCAAGATTTCACATTTAATTTAATGTATTACTTGCTGTTTCTTTGTAATTACTTGTGAAATTTACTAGCAATTTCTGAGTGAAAAGTGTGTATTTTCAGTGTATTTATTCACTTTGTTAATTTTACTTAGTGAAGTGGATTTTACTTTATGTGTGAATTTCTTTGAAACATGTGCATGCAAAAACTTGCAAAAGAAATTGTTCTTTTCCTTCTTGTTTTTTCAGATAGATTGAGGCTGTTTGACGCGTATGAGCTGCTCATGGAGAACAGTCTGCAGATAAAACGCTGGATGAAGCAGCACTGCTGTGTTTGCTGAGCAAGTAAACTGCACAAGTGGGCAGAGTGTGTGTGTGTGTGTGTGTGTGTGTGTGTGTGAGAGAGAGAGAGAGAGAGAGAGAGAGAGAGAGAGAG
>NW_015540847.1:36068-39935 GCF_001515605.1 Sinocyclocheilus anshuiensis | reverse complement strand
AGGGTTTGGCGAGCCTGAACTGAGCGTCTCTGTGTGTTGTTGTAAATTCTCACACTGCAGATATATTATGATCATGATCTGCTCATGTTCTCCAGTCACAGCCTGTTCAAACACACACAAACGTCCATCAGAAAATCAGTTTGTGAACACAAGCAAAGTCACATTTATAGTAATGCACTTGTTCTGCCTCTTTTTGACACTTTACAGCTCAAATATCATAAGCTAAGTCTTATAGACCAAGGGTTTTCAAACTGGAGTGCTAGGGGCCCATTGAAATGTTAGTACAAAATATATAATAATAATAATAATAATAATAATTAGTAGAAACTAAATATTTTTCAAATCCATTTTGACATTTAATTGTTAATTAATTAATATTTACAATTTTTTGAAATTATATTTTAATATTTAATGACGTTTTCAGAGTATAAATTGGGGCTTTATTCAAGAAATGCTATATATAATGATATATAAATTTATATGATATAAATTTCAGAAATGCTTTAACTCAAATATTTCTGCGTGAAAATGATTGACTGTTTAGGACCATTGCTCATTTTTAGAGGTGATGGAGAGACGTCGCAGTGACTCAAACTCAACTTTAGTGAAGGGTTCGGGTCAGTGAAGACATCGTCCCTGTGCTGGACACTTGTCCTAAAGCATCTGTCACACAGAGGTCACATGGAGTGCAGCGGTGCATGCTGGGAAAGAGGACATTCCAGAGCCCCGTCTCTCGCCCCGTCGCCCAAAACCTCCTACTGAAGATAAAGACGAGAACAACAACCCACCACAGAGACACAGCAAACAGACCGTCTTTGTCCTGCGCTTCCCCCTTCCTCGGGCCTGAGATCACACACACACTCACATCTTAGTCCTGTCTCTGTGTATGTGTGTGTCCTCTTGTAGTTGATAGGAGCACAACATCAGAGCATTAACCTGTCTGCACAGCGTCCCGTCTGATTAACCTCAAGCGGAGAAAACGCCACACAGGAGGAAGAGGAAATTAAGAGCCGTAATACTCGATTCTGATTGGCCACTGGTCTCATGCTGTGCTCTAACGACTCTGAACTGTGTAACTGATCGTTTCAGTGTTAGTTTCATGTTTCACATAATAAAATCATTCACACTCACATCAGTAGCTCATGTCCATTTATTGATCTATTGGTTAAGTGTCTGTGTAATGAGATCTAATGTCCAGTCAGTGGGTCAGTTTTCATTGGTTAGTGATCTGTTGAGCCTGTCGATTATCCTCATAACCTGCTATAAAGACTTCAGAAGATCACACATCACATGATCTAACGGACACCAACCGATACGATTATCTGCACGAGTCCAAATGTGATACTGATTTTATACAATAATTAATATTGCTACGTTTTATACACAATATTAGTCTCTTGCTTCGTTCCTGAATGAATCAGGAGGACAGGAACGCTCTCACAGCAACTTAAATATTAATATGCATTAGCATACGTTCAAAGATGCCTGAAAGAGAGATCATAATCAGATGCAAAACAGATGCAATTATTCAAAAGCACTCTGAGTCAGACGTAAAACAGAAATAATGTCAAACAAGAATAAATGAGCAGAACATCATGAAGCATTAATGACAGAGAATATGAGCACGGCTCTTGATTTAGAAACATTACTGGACTGACAGAGCTCAGTTCTGTAAATGATCTCAGATCAGATCGACAGGCTCCATTAAACCCTACAGCTCACCAGAACACACTCACAAACCACAGCTACAGCTCTCCTGTCGGGAGATTCAGGATTTATGTGAATATTTATATTAGCATTCATTAATGACGTAAATAGAGGAATGAACTGAGATGCTGAACTAATGATCCATTGAAAGACAAAAGCATCAGTGCAAGTTTACTTTCAGAAATGACTTTTTCACAATCCAATAACAAAACAAACTTCCCAGAAGAGTTTGAGCTCATCACTGACATGATGTTAAACACACACACACAGATTTGTAATGTATTAAACAAGTCTCTTCTGCTCACCAGAGCTGCTTTTATTTGATCAAAAATACAGTAAAAACAGTTCAATATTATTAGAGTTTAAAACAGCTGTTTTCTCTGTGAATATCTGTTAAGCTGTAATTTATTTCTGTGATCAAAGCTGAATTTTCAGCATCATTACTCCAGTCTTCAGTGTCACATGATCTTCAGAAATCATTCTAATATGCTGATTTGCTGCTCAAGAAACATTTCTGATTATTATCAATGTTGAAAACAGTTGTGCTGCCCGATATTTCTGTGGAAACTGTGACATTTTATTTTTCTGGATTCACAGATGAATAGAAAGTTCAGAAGAACAGCATTTAATTAAAATATAAATCTAACATTATAAATGTCTTTACTGTCACTTTTGATCAATTTAATGCATCTTTGATTAATAAAAGTATACATTTCTAAAAAATAAATAAATAAATACATAAATAACCCAGCATATTATACTGATTTCTGAAGAGCATGTGACACTGAAGACTGGAGTAATGACGCTGAAAATACAGCTTTGATCACAGAAATACATTACAGTTTAACAGATATTCACACAGAAAACAGCTGTTTGAAACTCTAATAATAGTTCACAGTTTTAATGTATTTTTGATCAAATAAATGCAGTCACAGTGAGCAGAAGAGACTCTCTCAAAGAACTGTATTGATTCCAAACCTTTGACTGCTAGTGTACATCCAGTATATATTCTGAATCTCATCAAAAGGCTGAATATATAAACTTGTATTTGTGTTTGTATATGTCTCAGCTCTACGCTGTCAGCTCAGTTTAGGGTCAGTTTATATATCAGCTGGAATCTGTGCAGGTATTTTTAGACTATTTTTAGAGAAATCTGCTCAAAAGGCACTTGAAAGGGTTTCAGGATTTGGTGACAAAAGTAGGCCAAGCGGAGCTCAGAGATCACCTCAGCGCTGATGAAACGCCGCTAAATATTAATATGACACACGGATCTTCAGAGGAATCGGTGATGACATCAGGACTCTGTGTGTGTGAGTTACTGTCATCTTCGGCGTCAGAATACCCAGCATGCCTCAGCAGCCCACAGGCTGGAATAAGTGGCACTCGCGTCCTACGACACGCTTCTTTCCCACGGCACACGGATCATACGTGAGGAGGCCATCGCTCATGTCACACACAAACACACAAACACGTGTCTGCTGAGCCTCCGCTAATGCGGCCCATCTGCTGGTTATGGATCGCTGGGAAGCCAAAATGAGCTCCTCATCAAGCATATTCGCTCAGACACAGACTCCAGTCATTCGCTGTCCCAGATACTCTCAGTCTGACTGGAAACTCTCATCCTGAACGTGACGGTTGAGCTGCTATTGTCCCGTCGGCCTGAAACACTCCGGATCAGCAGACAATGGAGCGCCTCACTCATTAGCATTGTATTAATTGGGAGATGTGACCCAGTAATGGAATGCAGTCTCTCTCTCTCTGTGTATCAATTAATTTATAAAAATACATTTTATATAATATATATCACACACACACACACACACACACACACATTCACATTTAATAAGTTTTCATACCTATTTTTGCTCATACTGACTAGTAAAAAAATTTTTTTAAATACTTGAATCTTATCTAAGGTACCTTTTGGTTTTAAGTTCATAAACAAAATCATTGCTCTAAAATAACACTGTTAGCTTCTCCATTAAATCTGAAATAAATAAATACAAAAAGTCGATAAAATCTGGTTCAAACCGTGCGTGCGCCTGCGCTGCACCTGTTCGCGTCACCTGAACGCAACATCACAACTACTGAAACATCATCATCACAGCACAACACAGCACAGTACAGCACAACACAGCACAGCACAGCACAGCTCGGCAG
>NW_015540847.1:34227-35664 GCF_001515605.1 Sinocyclocheilus anshuiensis | reverse complement strand
CAACACAGCACAGCACAGCACAGCACAGCACAACACAACACAACAGTATTACAGATAATATATTTCATGCCATTCTGTCCGTCTGACACTTCAATCCGATTAATACACGACACAAACTCACATCAATGAGACCAGATAAGAGCGAAATACCTCCTGAAACCGTCACATCTGACCACATCACCTCAGAAAATATCATCGCTCTCATAATGTAGCTCATAATCATGTGAGGAGCGAGAAATGAGCGATTCTGACACATTTGTCATCTGCGCGTTTTCCGCTTTAAACTCCCGAAGGACGCGCTTCAGCCAAACACACGAGAACAAACAGCAGCTGCTGACCTGATAGCGCCCGCTCGCTCCGCTCCGCTCCGGTACCGTGACGCTCTCTGTCCCGCGCTGCGGCTGACTGGACTCTCCTCGCGCTCCGCTCCGGTACCGTGACACTCTCTGTCCCGCGCTGCGGCTGACTGGACTCTCCTCGCGCTCCGCTCCGGTACCGTGACACTCTCTGTCCCGCGCTGCGGCTGACTGGACTCTCCTCGCGCTCCGCTCCGGTACCGTGACACTCTCTGTCCCGCGCTGCGGCTGACTGGACTCTCCTCGCGCTCCGCTCCTATAAAGCTCGCGGATCTGGTGCGCGCAGCCTCGACGCGGGGACGCGCAGGGCTCAGCTGAACATCTCTGATGCAGAATTAAATGTCAAATATAAAGAAGAATATGATGCTTACAGATTCCATCACATCAAAACTGTAGTTCAGAGTTTTAGTTCATATCTTCTAGCAGAGACAAAAACAACATCTAGTCTTTTCGCATCTAACGAAAATATGCTCTAATAACGAATGAAAACGTTATTTCTGATCGAGTGCTCTCTGAAACATTAGTTTTTTACAAATGTTTCTATTTTTTTTATTTATTATTATTATTAATATTGTTTTTTTTTTCATCTTTTTTCTTGGTTGTGCGAATGTTAAGGGAACATTTCAATTGATCATTTTGCAACATTATGAGAATTTTCTTTAGAATTTCCTCTGAACATTCAGAATCAGAATCAGAATGAGCTTTATTGCCAGGTATGTTTACACATACGAGGAATTTGTTTTCGTGACAGAAGCTTCCACAGTGTAACAGAATGACAGTGACAGAACAAAAAACACAGATTATAAAAAATAGAACAAGTAAATAAGGAATAAAAATATACAAATAGACAGTTTTTGTATGTACAGGTACTGTATATTATGTGCAAATTGAAATGTAGACTCAGTATGTGTGTGTTAGATAAATAAGTGTATGAGTGAATAAATAGTGTGTGTTCCACAGTTATTGTCAGGTGTTCATGAGATGGATTGCCTGAGGGAAGAAACTGTTCCTGTGTCTGGCCGTTCTGGTGCTCAGTGCTCTGTAGCGTCGACCAGATGGCAACAGTTCAAAGAGGGAGTGT
>NW_015540847.1:13761-34217 GCF_001515605.1 Sinocyclocheilus anshuiensis | reverse complement strand
GTGGTGTCGTCTGCAAACTTCAGGAGCTTGACAGAGGGGTCTTTAGAGGTGCAGTCGTTGGTGTAGAGGGAGAAGAGCAGTGGGGAGAGAACGCAGCCCTGAGGAGCTCCAGTGCTGATGGTGCGGGTGTTGGATGTGAGTTTTCCCAGCCTCACTAGCTGCTGTCTGTCTGTCAGGAAGCTGTTGATCCACTGACAGACGGAGGTGGGCACGGAGAGCTGAGTTAGTTTGGGCAGGAGGAGGTTTTCAAGGAGGTTTTCAACTACTTGAAACAAGTAGTTACAGTTAAAAACCATCAGATGAGTTAAAACATTCGAAGAAAAACGTGCCATGAATGATGCATAAATATCATTATTAAAGAACGATTGTTCTATTAATGTTCCTGGAGGAACGCTTGATCATAGCTTGCCAGATAACACTGACAGAGTGTGATGGTGATCTCATCTCTTCAGCGTCTCTGTCCTCAGCAGTTTGAGAGCCACCAGATCCAGATCCAGATCCAGATGAAGGCCTGATGTCACTGCAACAGATGAATGAAGCTCAAACCTGATGAGAAGAAGCCGAGTGCAGCAAAAGTTCTTTTTTATTTATTTATTATTTAGAGCTGGCTTTCAGAAACTTCAGTCAGGGATGGGCAGTATTTCAGATACATATAGTTAAAATATGTACTTGAAAAAAAAAACTATGTTATATCTTGCATTTAAAGCCTTGGCAAAAATCAAATGTATTTTGTATTTAAATACATTTAAGATGATTATTTTTGTATTTTCAAAATACATAAAATACTTTGTGTCAGTCAACCTCTTGATCAGGGTGCTGATTTAGTTCAGACACGCCCCCGACATTCATCAGGTGAGCTGCAGCTGTACAGCTCCATTCAGCACTGGGTGAGGGACTTTACTGGAACACGAGAAGGTGAGGATGTCATGGTCAACTGTGCTTGTTGATTAAAGTTAAAATAGTGTTAGCCAATCAGTTTTGATAGTTAATCGGTTGTTGTTTTTTATCAACTAGCTTGTCAAATGTGTTTAAAGCATTACTGCAGGTTAGGGCTGGGTGATATGACAATACTGGTGATGATATAAAGTCTGAATTGACTGAACTTTTTCTAAATCGTTTACAGAGGCCTGTCGGGGTCAGCAGATATATCCATGCAGCTTTTAGTTGGCAGAAATTATTGGAACGTTGGAGTGGAAAAGGAAGCATGGATGAATGATAATAGAATGTGATGTGCTTGGTGCAATTAGATTATTATAAGTGTATATGTCCTCTATACTTCTATGGCTCTCAATAGATTCAGTGGTTGGAGTTGGGTTAATACTCCTTGACGAGTTATGTTGCTACTTTCTGATTACGTTTCTGACTACATTTAAAATCAAAACATATTGATCATTTAATAATTGTTGGTAGCCAAATAGGTGTCCAATGATTGATAAATACATATTTGATTGTAATATTTGAAGTAGCTGTTTAGCAGGATCATGATTTTGCATACCATTGCATGAATGACTGCCTGGCACATAATATATTATTATATTTATGATTAACATTCAAATGATTAATTAGTTAGAAACTAGTTGCTATGAAAACAGGTGCCATCAGTTGTCTTCTTATGAATGACTTGTTTGTCATTGAGTCAGTGTTGCTGATGCAAAGTAGGCCCTTCGTTACCAAACACCAAGTAACTAAATTAGGATATAATTATGAGTCATTCGCAAACTGTTAAACATTAAAGTGTTGGTTACTTTAAAACTAACCTTCATCTGGGAGATGACAGGGATATGTGAATATTTTATCTGTTAACTGATTGCATGTGTCAGATTTATTGCATGACTCGGGCAGAGAAAAGCTGTTGCTATCAAACATTGTTTACTTAATCATCTGAGTCAGTGCAATGGTGAAGGGATAGATCAAACAGGCCAGTGATGGAAGGTTTACAAAGAAATTTCATGCTCCCTTGTAAAATTATTCTTTAGTATTTTTAAAATATAAAAATACAGAATGTATTTTGATACTTGGTGTGGCTGCTGTATTTTGTAGTTTATTTTGATATTAATATATCAAAATAATTTTAAAATGAAGGTATTTGGTATTTTATTTTAAAATGCATTTTGATATATCTTTTCCCAACCCTGGCTACAGGATATATTTACATACTTAAACACAAAATGAAATAACAATTTACACTGATTATCCTGTTCAAACGTTTACCAACCCAAACGTGCAGAATGATTGATAGCAGAGAGTGTTTTCTGATTGGCTAATACAGTGTGGGCGGCTCTGACAGTCCAAGAATATCACAGAAAAAAAATAAAATAAATAAATAAATAAATAAATATATATATAGTTACGGGGAGACAGAGACGTGAGGATCCATCTGCATGCTTTTATTTGAAATATATATATATATATATATATATATATATATATATATATATATATATTACAATTTTTTATATTAGAATGATCAAGTGAATAAAGCAGTAACTAATCAGTATTACCAAAGTTACCCAATTGATTGATTACATTAAGAATTACAGAATTTTTTTTCTTGTTAAGTATTCTGAAATGTAAAGTTTAAATATGCAAATGTGGCATTATATAATTAAATATGCACTAATTTGCATACATTTACAGAAAAAAAAATCTGAAAGTTGGATAAAGCCAGATTCATAATTCTTCTTTGAATTTGTTGACATATTAAGAGTTTTTTCCAGAGGGGATTTTGGATTTTAGCGTTAGTTCTGGCAGGTCACGTTAGTCAAGCTCGCCCATCAACCTATGGGAATACGACACCTATCTAAGTATTCATATATAAGGTCCCTCAGTATTATCAGCAGTTTTCGCATTGCTCAATAGCTAATTACCCTCCTCCATCCCCAGCTCCTCCTCTGTCAGTCAGGATTCAGCCTTCTGATTCTCCTTTGAATTAGACTAATTCTAAAATGTGTACATAACATTATTGAACTTTAACGATATCTGCAATACATTTATGTTGGTTCTGTTCTGTTTACCCGGCGAGGCTTATCGCTGCTCTTCTTTCCCAGAACAGAACCATACCTTCAAACATCTTTGACGATAGGTCCTGACAGAACTAAAGTTCGGTGTATGTAAGAAAAAAAACCTTTGGATAGATACAGTATGTCCAAAAGATATGAATCGGAATTGACGCAAATAGATAAAATGTAATAAAAGAAACACTTAAATGTGTGTTTTGCGAGTTTTCTGTCCACTAGTCTGAATGAAGCAAAACTGACCAGTGCATGAACAGCACTGGTTTGGCCTGTAGTTTCTTGACTTAAAACGAATCCTAACTTCTCATTCACGTGCAGCACGTGATTCTTCAGCGGATGTAGGAGAGGTTGTAGAAGATCATCACACTATTATCATTCTTCTTTGGTCTGATGGTAACACAACATCTGCTTTCCATCAACTACAGCCTGATACTTACAGCTAAACCACAGTGAGAGACAGAAAGCAGGCCTGATACCAGAACACTAGAGACATCACAGCAAGATCTCCATCAGCCCCTTGGGCTCCTAATCATTATAAACTGCAAAGGATTATGGGATGGCCATCTTTCATTGGACGCTGCCTGCAGTCATTCCCTCATCATCTATGCCATTAAAACCATCACAAATCAGCAGCGGCGTGAGATTTGAGTTCAGATAGAGAGCAGAACGTTGTAGTTGTGAACTAATGTAGATCATACTCCAAACTAGAACTAGAGCTGCTTCGTAGCTGAAATTGAGCTTGTTTCATTGAGTTCTGCAGCATTAACACAAGTTTATACAACATTTCTCTTTTTCATTTAGTTTAACTTGATGTACTGAAGTAACCAACACCAAATAATCTAAAACTAACATATATTTAAAAAAAAACCTAATTCAAAGTATTAACAAATGCTCAATAATATCTCAATGATAGTCAAACAACACGGACAGGAAAGCTACTGTAAATATGATTTTCTTCCTTTTACTTTTGTCTTGATTTCTCTGTGAATGAAGTGTATTTTTCTGATATTTGTTCTTGTTTTAAAACAAGACATTCTTATCTTCTGTCATTTTGCTTCTCCAGTAAATATCTGTTGATTTGAGGGTGTTTAGATCATTTGTACCGGAAAGCAAGACAGAAACACTCATGAAGAATACACACAAGTTCATCGGCGCAAACACGAACGGTCAAGAACACTGACAAGAGTTCAGCTTTAGCATGTCAACAAATCCTTAAGTGATCAAACAAGAGTGCATTAAACTCAACCAGAGCCTGAACTGCCTTTGCACTGGAAAACATGACAGAAGGAAGACAGACACACGCGCTCCATCATCAGCGAACACGAAGAACCCCGCTGAGCTGCGACTGAATAGAGACGCTGATGTTCACACGCTCCACTGCTGAAGTCATCAAGCATTCCTCAGATCTTCACCGAATGATTCAGATGCACCATTTCCACCTGCCGGAGCAGAAGAATCCCACAGATGATCAGAGAGACGGCCGTGAAGAAGAAACCCCTTACACTTATAAAGCAGCACAGACACCACACACTAATTACAGTGTGCATAACACACACAAAACACAAACATCCCACTGATGAAAGATCATCATTTATTATGCTTACATATCAGGATCAGCAGGTCAAAACAAACAAAAAAAGAAATCAGGCTAAAACTAAATCACAGCAGCTCTTCTTCAGTCTTCATCATCACAAAGCTTCGGTCTCAGTGTTTTCCAGAAACGACTTCGAATCCCAGTCAATCAAGGCAAAAATGTGATCAAACTTCAACAAATACAACATACAGGAGGTCAATAACGCTGCGATATCTAACAGGTAGTGTCCTGCTCTATCAGCAGAGGTCAAAGGTCACCCACCGTGAGCATGAGTTCAGGTTAAATGCAGTCTGTCATCATTTACTTCAAACTCATGTGACTTACAGGCTGATCTCATCAAACGGGGTTATAATCATTAACTAACAGTGTAAAAACTTGAAAAAGTGAAATAAAGCTGAAATAAATTACACATATTACACGAAAAACTTTAGACGATAAACAGAAATGTTGCATTGGAAACTAACTGAAATAAGCTGAAGCATTAAAAGTACTAACTGGAAATAAAAATAATAATAAATTAAACTAAAACAGACTATAAATGGAATAAAAATGACATTAAACCTAAATAGTAATATTTAAAAATAATACAAGTGCCTGAATCTTAGACTAAGCTGAGCGTGTCGTCTTCGAGCAGCAGCTACAAGCTGATCAATCCCATCAGTCACTGCACAGCATGTCCTAACCAGACCCTGACTGATAAAACCAGCCGTTTGGAGCCCATGAAACCCTCCACGACTGAAAGCTTCTCATTCACACGTCAAGAGATCCAGCTCAGTCGAAGTCAACTGTTCATTTCTATTCTAGTGTAAAATACAGATATGAGCTGCCTTTATAAAATAAATCACCTCACAGTCACACAGTCATATAATGATCAAACATGGGAGTGCTTTAAGAAGTGTGTTCTGAAAGTCTTCATGATGATTCTGGAATTTCATTTCATCATTATCAGTGTTAGAATCCAATTCTGTATCAGCAGGTTACAAACATTAAACAGTTCTGAATTCAACTGATTCTTTTATCTTCTGTAGAGCTGCTTTACAGCTGAAACTACGTTTGTTTAATAACTAATGAATGTTTACGACATTCACACTGTTGTTTTCCAGTGTATTACTGTGAAGCTGATTTGCTGTAGAAATAAACTTGACTTCTTTTCTTCTGGACATTATCATTTTTTGATGCCTGATTCTACTTCATAATTTTTTACTGTGTTACAAGTTTTAATGCAAACTTTGTTTCAGTAAAAAAAAAACAAAATAAAGTAACCCTAACCCTAACAAAATAAATAAAATAAAATAAAAATAAAATAAAATAATATAAATGAATTAAAAATAATATAAATAAAATAAAACGGTGGTCTGATGATCTGAACCGAGTCAGTCCCTGAGCGCGAGTCTTTAACTGTGTCCCTCATGAAGCTCCTCAGATCCACAGTCCCATCAGTGATCCAGAGCGTGTTTCCTCTAGATCTTGTAGAACCCCTGGTGCATGAGCGCTCTGAGCCGCAGCCACTCGCTCAGTCTCTGTGTGGAGCTCTTGTCTCGCGTGAGCTCGCTGACGGCTCGCTGGAGTTTCTCCTGGTTCCTCTCCAGATACTGAAGACCCTCGGCCTGCAGCTGTGAGAGCTTCTCCTCTCGGCTCTCGTCCAGAGCCACGTCCTCGCTCATGTAGGGGTTAAAGCGGAAGTACGTGTTCGGCGGGAGCAGAGCGTCCAGCATAGTGTGCACTTCTGAAACACAAACAGACGCAGACTCACTGCCTGATCCATCTGATGAGCGGTACATTTACTGCATCAGCATTGTATGTTCTGTTCCTCCTTTACTACATTTCAGTTGCTAAATTAACCTATTAAACTTAGTTACTGGTTTATTCTATTTGCTTTGCTAAATATTGCATAACAAATGCACATAAAATATGTGGATGGAAAGATCGATTGTGAGTTCATTCTTACATGAACTGAATCATTTGTGAAATCATTTGAAAATAACAAAGAGATTGATTCTGCTTATGTTTCATGGTTGAGGCTCAGTGAATCGCATCATTATATAAAGAATCATTAGATATACATCACATCAACCCATCAGATCCTCATTTTAGCAGCAGCGCGTCTGTGTTGACGGCTGTGAATGCAGCGCTCACACTGGGAGGAAGGGAATTAATCTGGATTTATAAATAACCTGTGTGATTACAGCACGAGCAGGTTTAATCTCAGCTGGAGCAAAGGCCTCTGGGTAAAACCAGCTCTTCCGTCATAAGCACTGCATTACTGAAAGACTTCCTGTTTAGCCGTGACGGTGCTCGTGGTCTGATCCCGGAGTGACAGCTGTCAGTCAACACACATGTGACGGGGTGGACTCACCCTCGGTGTCGGTGGCGCTGCTGATGACGTGGCTGAGTTTGGTCTTCAGGCTGGTGTAGGAGACGCTGGTCCTGCCGGCCGTCTGGAAGCGTCCCGTCCCCAGAGACACCACGCACTGCAGCGGGACGTCCGGCCACAGACACTGACACTCGTGGATGGCCAGAGCCGTGGGGTTGTTGATCAGCATCCCGCCGTCCTGCACACACACCACACACAATGTCAAAATGATTTGAGACGGCCAATCAAATCGAAGAGGGCGGGGCTTTAGTTCACTGAAGCAACACTTCAGTCTTAATGGTGAAAGAGCATATGAAAAATGGAGCTAAACATTTAATGTTTGACAACTGTTTTATGATAGATATATTAAACAACAAACAGTAATATCCAGTCATGCAGTGTTTTTTTTTTGGTCAATTTTCATTCTGAATTTCATCTAAATGTCATTGAGCTGTTTACGACATAACCATATAATTAAATTTAAAATTAAAATGATTATTTACAATTAGTTGCAATGGATTACTTTACAATACATTCTAGTTCTTTAACTGTTCTTGTTTCGTATTCAATTCCCTTAAATCGCTTTAAATCCTTGAACTGCAAATTTCACAGTTAGAACATGTTTCAACATATTAGGCATATGATTGAGTTAATGTGCATGTATTTTAAAATAAAAATATTATTTGCAAATAATTCCAATGGATTAAAATACATTCTAATTATTTTATTGTTTTTCTTCCTTGGTCTTTATTCCCTTAAATCGCTTTAAATCCTTTAATTGCAGCTATGTAAAACTACTTCTCTTTTTAATATACAATTCTGCTATTTCTAATTATTTTTTGTGGTTCCTCTAATTCATAACTTAATGTTATGAGGTGAAAAACATTTGCCAAGTTGTTTTCAACATGTTAGGCATATGATTACAAGTGAACAGTTTTTTAAAATAAAAATATTATTTGCAAATAGTTCAAATGGATTACTTTACAAAACATTCTAGTTGTTTTATTGTTTTTTTATTATTATTCCCTTAAATCCTTTCTTAAATTTCTTTAAATCCTTTAATTATTTCATTAAAAATCAAAATGATTTTAATGGTTCTGGCCTTGAGTAATTCATTAGTATTTCACAGTGGGGTGAAATTATGAAATCTTTAAATCTGGTTGGCGTTCTATTATTTATTATTTAGTTTCCCTGAAAGACAAACAATGCAGTCCAATCTGAGGATCTGCGTCTGACGGGCAGGAGCCTGGTCACACCACAGGTACTGCAGTTCCCACAGTAAAATCAGAGTAAATGAATATGGCTGGTTTAGTATCTTATCTTGATGGCACTGCTGCTGGTTTCATGTGGAAAATGCAGACAGAATCACATAATCCATACATAAAAAAAATTGAATTTACTCTTATTTAACCATATATCAGAATTTGAGTTCCCTTTCAGTTGGTCACTCTCGACGTCACGTCGGTGACCGACAAATTGGGATCTCGCTTAGAGAGACCAATCCACTTCGAGTGTAAACTAAACGAGCCAATGCACATTGGCATGCGATGATTGCATCCAGCTGCCTCTGATCGCAGCGCGAGTATATCTAGGCAGCAGGTGCAATGCATACTCAGCTTTTCGCTTTGGAGCGGAGCGATCACATCGTTTTGCTCTTGACTGCTCTACTGAGAGAAGAAGACTGAACGAGTTCAGCGCGCTCTTTGGAGCTCTTGGTGTTGGCGGTACAGCTCTTCAGCGGTGGTGGTTTTCCCGTGTCGAGTGGGTTGCACACATCAGGCTGCACTACCCCGTTTGTGTTGCAGGCGGCCATCTCCCCTGTGCGCTTCAACACTCTGAAAGAGCTTTTTCCCTAAAAGAGCATTCACGGGTGCGTCTTTTTAAAGATGACGTTGTGTCTGGCAAACTTGACGTTGCGTCTTGCTACAGACAACGCATCACCCATGCGTTTCTGGATGTGGTCGTTACCTGGTGCTGGATGATGGTCACGATCGCTGCCTCATGTGTCTGGGCATTAAGCACGATGAGGTGGCGTTCGTGGATGAGTCATGTTTTCATTGCAGGAAGATGACCATCTCAGAGTTGCGGGCCAAGCTCTGTTACCTCGAAAGGGGCGAAGCTCCATTGCCTCTGCCTCGATCTAGTTCTCATCATGGCGGCAGTCAGGCGGGGGCTACTTCAGGCAGTAGCACGGGTGGTCTGAGGGTAACAGTGATGGCAAACCCCCCAGGGAACCAACCCTTGGGCAACCATCGCTCCTTTTGCACTCCGCAACCAGTTGAGCTGCCAAAGGAACGTGTTGGGCCCTCTACAAGGAGCGCACCAGCAGTATCCTTCAGCGCTCCTCCCGACGATCGGATGTCGATCGCTGCATCGGAGGGTGAGCCAGAGCTTTCTGGAGAAGAGGATTCGGCTGCACTGCTGCCCTCTGGGACTGTAGCAATGCCTGAATCGGATCCGGAAATGACGGCTATGCTTTCCCGGGCCGCCGTGAGGGTAGCGCTCGAGTGGAAATCTCCACCGTGTCCCGAGCCCTCGAGGTTGGACGATTGGTTCTTCGGGGTGGTCTGCGCTGGTTCTTAGCGCACCGCCCCGGTGCAATTCTTCCCGGAGGTGCATGAGAGGGCTTACCAGGTCGTGGAAGGCACCTTTTTCTGCAGGAAACCAACCTGCTAACTCCTCCTCCCTCACCACTCTCGACGGTGGTGCAACTAGGGGGTATACGGGGGTCCCCCCGGTGGAGCGGTCGGTTGCGATGCAGTTGTGTCCTGATACCGCCTCCACCTGGCAGGGCAAACCGTGCCTCCCCTCCCGGGTCTGCAGGTACTCGTCTGGTCTGTCCGGTGATGCTTATGTGGCCTGTGGAGAAGCTGCCTCCACCTTACACGCTACGGCGTTACTGCAGTTTCTTCAGGCTAAAGCACAGAGGGACCTGCACGAGGAAGGTCACTGCGAGTTCTCTGGGTCGTGCGATGTCCACACTTGTGGTCCAGGAGCGCCATCTCTCGTCTTAAAATACATTAAACAATTAAAAAGGATTCCATAAAAATTCAAATGGAAAAAAAATGAATGAAAAAAATAAAACATAATTTTGGGGGGGGATGACAGAATTTCGGGAAAAACAAAATGGAATTTGTGCAATCAGTCAATCAATCAATCATTAAAATACATTTGTGAAAAAAAATTGTTTATCGAAAAACAAAACGGAACTGTACAAAAATAAAACAGAATAAACCTGGACAAACCTGTTTTTATAGGCACCTGTGGTTTTACTGTAGTAAATTCAGTATTTTAGCATAGTTTACCATGAAGAGGAATGTGAAAGTGCCAATCGCTGCAGATGTTCCTGCTTGACCAAACTCATTTCCTCCTCGTGAAGTTTTCAGGGTGCAGGGAAATGAACAATAACCAATAATATCACAGCACGACATTCACAACCCAATCAAAAACCCAATCAGCCTACACTATTTCCCGCTCAATATGGAGTTTGACTCTGAAATGCGTCACATTACAGACGTTAAGCGTGCAGTGAGAGTTTGATTCTTGTTTTCTCCTTTAATAACATCTGTAAGTGAGGTGACTGAAGGTCTGTGATCCGTCTCACTGTGTGTACGATCAATAATTCATCTCTATCAACAGCTGCAAGAGCCACTGAGATCCACACAGAGCCACGCTTCAGCGCGAGAGACAGAAGACCCCAGACCAGGGCCGTGTCTAGAGCATTTTAAATGGGGGGGCCAGTCAGGGGCACTGGCTCAAAAGAGGGTGGCCGGGGGAGGGGGGGTTGTGTTTGCGGAACGATGTATGTTAAAAGCATACGTCCAGTTTTGTGTGAGTGAAGGAAATCCGCTTGGGAGTGGAGAGATTCGTCCTCGCGCACATGGATCGCGTAACATTATGCGCTCTCGACACTGTCATTAAGATCACACTATAGAAACCGCCTAAAATTAGAAATTTACTAAAAACAAGCCTATGGCAAGACATCTGGTGGGGGGGCACCTGGGGTGACCAGCCAAATTTCAGGGGGGGGCGGTGCCACCCCTGGCCACCACGTAGACACGCCCCTGCCCCAGACAGACACAAACAGCCCTGAAAACAGACAGAGAGCAGCTGAATGAGCCTCAAGACTCGTTCTGTAATGAATCAGCTGTAACCGTGATCACGCTCTCATAACACAAGCTCATGTGGATGTCCTGCAATACAACGCTTCAGAACTTAAATAGTTTTATTTTACAGTGGATTATTTTACTGTCAGTCTCTGAATGATTCCTCTAATACTTCATACGGATGTCAGATCCTTGAAAAAGAGAAAAATACTAGAATAATGTATGCTGCTAATGATGTGATAGTGACAAAAACTTTATCAATAAATATTAATTAATTAATGCATGCATCATCTTTCTTGTCCAATTCTTACATTTAATCAATAAATTCAGTTAGAATAATACAACATGATCGGCTGTTAGCAATCAGATGAAATTAGAATCAATAAAATCCAACCTTGCACTGCAGAAGTTGCATCTGAAGCAGCGTATTTACGATTGGCAGCGATTGGCACTTACATGTATTTACACTGTTTTAAAATATTTTGAATATTATTTTTAAATATGAAACGACTTTAAATATGAAACTAAACCCAAAAATAGGTGCCAACAAGTTTTAATGTGTGAGTCATTGAGTCATTAATTTAACTGACTCACTAGAACGGCTGATTCATTCAGGTGATTAAACAAGTGATCATTGAATCACTGATTTGAAATCGCTAATTCATTCAGGAACTATTTTCATTGGTGAAATAGAGCAAAAACAGACAATATTGTGTCTAAAATGTAACACAATATTGTGTTCACATGTGCACATTTGTGCTGATATTCAGAAAAATTATCAGTAATGTTCATGTGATATAACTTAATTATATAGAAATGCAAGACAATCTCAAACCAGAGCATTTTTGCCCACATATATTGAATTTTGGGTCAACTGAATTTTTGGTTTCCAAACAAAAACTCTCTAGGCCTGTTTCGTTTTTTTGGTTGTTTGGTTTTTGCAAAGTGACACTGATGTCAGTTTACAATCACTAAAACAACAATTATGATATCATCATCAACAATACATATGGCAGATGCCACTGATTTAATTCACTGATCATTTACTTATTTCGTTTACTGAATTTCGCCGAACTTTCGCAGAATCGACTACTGGTACTGATAACAACTACTCAAGATTTAGAATTCGACAGTGTGATCAGGCTCTTCTGAGGTTCACAGCGATCATCTAGTGAAGCCGTCAGTGTTTGGCAGGTCAAAGGTCACGTGACCTGCTAATGTCACTCTCTCTTAAAAGGCAGCATCAAGCAGCAGAGCCAAACGCAGCACGGTCAAAGGTCAAAGAGCTCCAGAGATATAGAGGTTCATTCTGATGGGCTTCATCTGCAGAAAATAACAACAGCAGAGCAGCGTTTGACTTCAGCACTGTAGATCCATATATCAGAATAAATGTCCAAATGAATCAAAATGATGATATTTGATTATAGATGATTCTTCTGCTGTGTGAGCTCTTGTTCTGACGGTCTCGGCCTCTCTGCACTCCTCTGACAGAGGACAGATTGCTCTTTCATTCACCAGAGCTGTGTAATCAGCATTAACCAGCAGTAACAATCAGTAAACCAACATTAACCAGCAGTAATCCGCATTAACCAGCAGTAACCAGCATTAACCAGCAGTAATCAGCAGTAACCAGCAGTAATCAGCATTAACCAGTGTTGTGGCAATTTTCTATTTCAATAAGGCAAGAGGCAGACAGTCTTTTGAATATTTATTTCTTGCAAGAAATGGTCAACAGTCATACAGTTTGGCTGCAGAGTGTGAAAAACACTTTGACTCAGTATTAATATCCTAATCAAACCCGGATGTCCTTTTAAAGGGGTCATATGATGTGATTTCAATTTTTCCTTACAGTATGTGGAAAATAATGTGTTTTTTTAACCTTAAACCGCATAAACACATTTCATTACACCAAATACACAAAATAATGTTCTTGTTAGCAGCATCATATGACCCCTTTAAGGTATCTGTCTATTTCCCCTTAGACTAGGATTTCTATGCATATCTAAGCATTTAATGCAAATCATCTTCTTAGAAGCTAGGATATAGGGTCTCTAAAATAACATTTATTGTCTTACACTTGTCTTGCACATGATACCAACATGAGCACATAGGAAACTTAATAGAACTGCTTTTAACACATCCAAATAACTCAAGCATTCTGATGAAGCATTTAGACAGTCTAAAGAACACTCTTTGGTAAAGTAAAGCAAATACTACCTATAATAATAAAATGTAATACCTATCATCATAAAACTTCCCTTACACCAGCAGTAGCCAGCATTAACCAGCAGTAACCAGCACTAAACAGCAGTAACAATCAGTAACCAGCAGTAACAATCAATAACCAACATTAACCAGCAGTAACCTGTATCAAGCATTCTGATGAAGCATTTAGACAGTCTAAAGAACACTCTTTGGTAAAGTAAAGCAAATACTACCTATAATAATAAAATGTAATACCTATCATCATAAAACTTCCCTTACACCAGCAGTAGCCAGCATTAACCAGCAGTAACCAGCACTAAACAGCAGTACCTAGCAGTAACCAGCAGTAACAATCAATAACCAACAGTAACCTGTATTAACCAGCAGTGACAATCAGTAACCAGCATTAACCAGCAGTAACCTGTATTACCTAGCAGTAACCAGCAGTAACAATCAATAACCAACAGTAACCTGTATTAACCAGCATTAACCAGCAGTGACAATCAGTAACCAGCAGTAACATGTATTAACCAGCATTAACCATCAGTAATCAGCATTAACCAGCAGTGACCTGTATTAACAGGGTATATACAGGAATCATGGAGTTAAATTTAATACCTTTTAAGACCTTTTTTAAGACTGTTTCCATACATTTTAAGACCTCAACATACTTCAGAAGGTGGGAATGAATCACAAGAGAATTGAGTGACTAATCAATGCAACCTTTAAGACCTTTTTTAAGACTCTTTCCATACATTTTAAGACCTCATCGCCACTCCAAGTTTTAACCGGTTACATCTGCGACACTTTAACTTACATTTACTATATACTGTTTGTAAAATAACACAACTAAACAGACTTACTTTGTGATAACTCCTTATCAATGCAACATAATTCAGAAATGGGGAACGAAACACAAGATAATTAATTGAGTGACTAAGCAATGCAACCCAAGAAACAAGAATTAGACCAATAAACAAAACAACTGACAAAACTTATTGAGGAGGGAAAATAAAGCTCTCCGAGCTAACAGGGCAATGAGTTCATATGGTATATTCAAAAGAGTAACTAACCCAATGCAACCGAAGAAACAAGAATTAGACCAATAAACAAACCAACTGACAAAACTTATTGAGGAGGGAAAATAAATCTCTCTGAGCTAACGGTGCAATGAGTTCACACAGTATATTCAAAAGATGTATTTGTAACATCAACTCTTATAACTGTCTGCAAACCATAGCTGTTTTGTGGAACACTTCTCATGACGAACACCTGACTGATCAGAGAGTTTACCTGTGATTACGGAGTGCTTGATTTGATGCAGACTTGACAGAGTGTCAGTACTGCACCTGATCGTGTCTGAATGATCATGGAAGGTCACATAATGATCACAACTATTACATTATTTTAATTGTGCATCCCAAGCCCATGCATGCTAGTAAAAAAAAACATCCCAAAGTAGCGCAATTACCATAAAAATGTCATTTCCATTTCCAAAAAATACATTTTACAATCACTGCTATGCACATTTATCATAAACACAGCTCAAATGCTTCCTACTAGTGTGGCCCAAAACATTTAGCACAGTTTTATTACAGGTAGAATGCAAAATGTTTCAGTACAAGCATTTCAACCAAATGTAATTTATGCAGTATTTTAAACCTTTAACCACTGGGGAAAATCAACCCATGGCAACAGTTTAAAAGCAGCCCAATTTCGTGGATAAAAACAACAACAACCCTGCATTTAACACGAGCTGCAGAAGTCAGATTTGACTGATCACGGGTCAAAAGTAAGGAGAGATAACTGACAAAGATGTTGGAGGATTTGCTCCTCAACTGATCCCGAGCTCACTGACAAATATCTTTTATCATAAGATGTGCTCCCTTTACACAGTGCGCGCGCGATCGCGAAATCGAAAGTGAAAGTGAACTACGAGTCAAATGTAATTTATGCAATATTTCAAACCTTTAACCCACTGGGGAAAATCAACCCATGGCAACAGTTTAAAAGAAGCCCAATTTCGTGGAAGACAACAACCCTACATCCAACACCAGCTGCAGAAGTCAGATTTGACTGATCACGTTGTCAAAAGTAAGGAGAGATAACTGACAAGATGTTGGACGATTTGCTCCTCAACAGATCCCGAGCTCATTGACAAATATCTTTTATTTTATGATGTGCTCCCTTTGCACAGTGCACGCGATCTTGAAATCGAAAGTGAAAGTGAACTGCGACTGCGAGAGCTCATTCACATATTGATAGCGGCGCCCTGATGCGCGAAAATTATATACAATTAGAATGTTTGCGGGAGCGGACACAAAAATCGCGGGAGCGGATGGTAATGGTAAGAAGTTATCAACAAGCCCCGCGCTATCACGCAGCGGTAATTTGATCTAAATTGATTTATCAACTTTTAATACCTTTTAAGACCTCGCGGACACCCTGATTACCTAGCAGTAACCAGCATTAACCAGCAGTAACAATCAGTAACCAGCATTAACCAGCAGTAACCAGCATTAACCAACAGTAAGCAACATTAATCAGCAGTAGCCTGCAGTAACCTGTATTAACCAGCAGTAACCAGAATTAACCTGTAGTAACAATCAGTAATCAGCATTAACCGGCAGTAATCAGCAGTAGCCAGCAGTAACCTGTATTAACTAGCAGTAACCAGCATTAATCAGCAGTAACAATCAGTAATCAGCATTAACCAGCGGTAACAATCAGTAACCAGCATTAATCAGTATTAACCAGCAGTAATCAGCAGTAACAATCAGTAAGCAACATTAATCAGCAGTAGCCTGCAGTAACCTGTATTAACCAGCAGTAACAATCAGTAATCAGCAGTAACAATCAGTAAGCAGCATTAACCAGCAGTCAAACGAGACATCCTCAAATGAAAAGGCCTGAATCCTGGTCTACAGCACAATCCTGGACTCGTTTGAAAGCAGGAAGAGTTTAAGAGAAGCTCAAATAGACTCAGAAGTGACTAACAGTTGAGTATGAAATGCTTTCAAGAAAAAATGACTAGGAGTTCAGAGGCCTGAAAAATATCTGAAATCAAGACAAACGTTTGAGCAAGTTCTGGTTCTGGTCTCTATTCTCTCTCTGCTGATATCGGTCGGGTTTTCTCGGTTTGTTTGAATGCTTTCACTTACTGGATCATTGGACTGAAAACTTTCCAGGAGATTAGCAGATTCAACTGTTCTGATCACAAACACAATGGTGTCTCTTTCCTGCTTCTTTCTGCTTTTTAAAGTATTAGTCCTGCTATAATGTACTGATTGAAACACAGACTTCATGGCGAATCTTAAGCTTTTCAGCTTTCAAAAGCTTTATAGTTTAAGAAGATGAATTGAATAGCAGATATTAAACAAGCAATTGGCAGTTGGTGGCACAGTATGGTTTAACTACATAGATCATTTAGAAGCTACATAGATCCAAAATCACTATGAGAGAAGTGTTGATTAAAAATATACAGTCAATTTATTCAGACACCTTTAACATTTCACACATTATCACAGTTTATTCGCTAGAGTTTATAAAATGGTAATAAAATATGACAAGAGCTCAGAGTTAAACTGTATCGGAACAAATTCATCTTGATAAAGTCAGACAACACTTCAGCAAAACATGGTCAGGTCAAAGTGTCTGAATCATTTTTGGTCCCAAATCTTTATCAGTTTTACTGGTAGTCCACTGTATGGAGAATTTGTGGGTATAATATGTCACAGCTGACTTTATTTTGCTATCGTCACTTACATAAATGAACTATAGTGTCCTGCACCCACTAGTATAAAAAATATATTAATTATATCTGGTGTCTGAATAATTTTTGGTTTGACTGTAATTAAAAAATGAGCTGTTTTATTGAATATTTCAGAGGCAAAATGGAGCCAAATTTCAAGAATATTACAAAACCCCCACAGAGAGAATGCAGGAACAAGCATGTAATCACATTCATATTTACTGTGTGTTATTGTTCTTGATTTGAAGGTTTGTTATTGTGGATTGAGATTGTTTTTACGTTTCTGTTCTATTTATTTTATTTAATTTTCCCTTGCATTTGCACCCGTTGGCACTTTTAATTTGATCCATTTGTGTATGTCCGCTGTTTCTAATCAAAATGAGCAGTTTTATTCAATGTGTGTGCTGCATTTTCATGCATATTAGATTGTCACATTAACAACATCAGAGCTGCTGTCTGCTGACTTTATTGTCCTCGCAACAGTTTGTTTGGTAGACAGCAGTACATACACAAAACTCAACACACATTAAATAATCACTACAGGAATAAACTGATTCTTCCATTTATTTGATGAATCCTTCCTAGTCGTCTTAATTTCATAATTTTGTCAGTCAGTCCTCACTATCATGCTGCATGTTGAGTCTGTTACTCACTTTACTCCTATTTCTTTCACTGAGATTGCCGTACCAGCAAATAACGAACATACAAAAAAAACACACAAAAAAAAAACATTTCTGTCACGAATTCGGTCCATGGACTTCCGTTTATTCACCACCAGAGGTCACCCTTTCCATTACATTGACTCTCGCACAACACAAACTGTTGCATAGCACCCCGGACTACATATCCCATCATTCTTTGCACGATTTGCACACTGCACTGATTGCACTCATTGCACACAGCTGTTTCTAATCACCTCACTCACTATATAACACCCACTCTAACCACCTTTCTCGGCTGAGTATTGTTTTAGCCCGTACCCCATTCCGAGTCCCATTCCGAGTCTCTGAGTTTTCCTTGTTTTGCCTTGCCTTGCCTGTTTTCGCGGTTTCTGATCTTTGCCTGTTTTCCTGGATTTTTCCCTCTCGTCTCACCCCTGTGATTCTGTCTGCCGATCGGTGACCTACGCTAGCCCTGGGACTATTCTTGTGTTTTGCCCGCCATATACCTGTTTGCCATTGTTTGACCCTGCCTGTTTACCACGTCTCTTTAATAAAGCCTGCAGATGGATCCACACGTCTCACGTCTCGTCAGCCCTGTTACAATTTCCATAAAACAGACAGAATTGCAATGCCTTTTTTTTTTGTATTATTTGTTATTGCTATATTTATTTAGTATTGTATATTAGGAAGATTGTTGGCTCTTTGATGAAATGCTGTTCCTCTTTTGTTGGCATCTGATAAATGCTTACATGTCACGTCATGTTTTGTGTAATAATGCTTTGGTAATACTGCATGCAAACACAATCCTGTCAATAAAGTACTTTAATCTGAACTGACTTCTATATTAAACGTTTCCTCAGAAAATGCATGCATGACGCTCAGAACGCTCTCTTAGTAGGCAGCTGCCCATGTAGTGAAGACACCTCATTATCTAATTACTCTGACGCCTTCTGCTCTGTGACCTCTGACCTTTGACCTCTGGAGTCACAGGCCTTAAAGAAGGTTCAAGTTGTGCTGATGAGGAATGTGTGTGTGAGAGAGAGAGCGAGAGACCTGTCCTCAGGCTACGGCTGTAATATCAGCAGTGAATAACGCAGTGCTGTGGGATTGTGGGTAGCAGAAGAGCGATGCTGCTCGTCATGAGCTGCGCTTAATTGTCAATTACTTCTTAAATAGCATCTCATAAAGACACAGCTCAGTCGAATGACCACAAACGACTCTCATGAATCACTTACACACTTCAAAATAACAGATCCAATTAGAAACTAAATGGGTTTGTAGCTTCTAACGCGACTAACGTATAATTCTGTAGTTCAGCAGAGAAACACTCTTCATCTGTGGTAAACTCACTGTAATGTGCTTTATCAAATATTTTAATGGTCTTTTACACACAAGAACTGACTCATTTGACTCGCTGCGTTTGAGATAATAATAACAATAATATTATTATCATCATTATTCAAACTAATATTTTATTTTATTGAAAAATACAAAACAAAAATCAATTAAGAAATACAGTATATTACTATTTTAATACTATTGCACGGTAAAATAAAAAAAACATATGTAATAATAATAATAATAATAAAGTATATTTTATTATTGTTTCAAATATATTAAACAAAACAAACACTTACTCATTTGACTCACTGCATCTGAGATAATAATAATTATTATTATTCAAATAAATATTTGTATTATTGTTAAAAATATGTAAAACAAAAAATAAATTAAGAAATAAATTATTAATATTTAATAATAAAAAATAATTATTATTTTATATTTAATTATAATAATAATAATAACAGCTAATATTTTTATTTGATTACCATTTAAGAAATATAAAACAAAAAAAATCAATTAAGTAAAATACTAGTGTTGCAATACTATAGCACAGTAAAATAAAAACAGTTATTTATTTTACTTATAGTAATAATAATAATAATAATAATAATTTTGCTTTTAAAATATGTAAAATATGTAAAAAATAGCTTTTACACAAATGTAGTAAATTTAGCTTGTGTGGTGCTGTCAGAAGTGATCCATACATAAAATAAACGTATTTTAAATGTATATGAAAACAGCAATATTTCACATTGGTCACACCTCAGGTCAGTAAATACGGAAATCCGTATAAATTCGTAACAATCACATTCTTTTGTTGTGTGACGCGTCTCAGATGTGAATGAAATGACTTAAATGAGACGACGTGCCTCTCTGAGACTGACTGTCACATGCTTTCTGGGAATCTCCAGCAGAAATAAGTGCATTGTGATCTTCACAGCGCCCACCACTGACGTCATGAACTCATGTCCAGTGACTGGAGCGTCAGTCTGAGAACAAACAGCCGTCTGTTCCTGCTGGACTGACAGACACCTGCCGACACCAGCGGCATTCTCCTCTGTAACGAGCCTCAGACAGACCATTACACCAGTGTGTTAATGAGCCGACGGAGATCATCAAATACTCTCTTTCATCCTGTAATTAGCTCCTCAGATACTGCTGAATCTGCAGCGCCTCAGGAAACCAATCATATCTCACTGCAGCTGTACGTCTGCTGTCTGAGACGGGAACACAAAATAACACGACGACACGTCTTCACATTACACCGTCTGCACTGACTGAATGAACAAAACACACAGCATGATCAGTGTCTGATTCACAAACAAATGACTCTGTTAAAGAATCACTCAATATGACTCAAAAGTTACAGGTCTGAATCATTCACTGAATCTGTCATTGGTTCAAAAAAAAAAAAATTAAGTAACAAT
>NW_015540847.1:13244-13484 GCF_001515605.1 Sinocyclocheilus anshuiensis | reverse complement strand
ATATAGAAACTCTTTGGTCATTTTTGAGCGAGATGCTAATGGTCTAATCAGATTCAATTATCTATGCTAAGCTAAGCTAAAAGTGCTACCGCCAGACCCGGAGATCAGCTGAATGGATTCTGAGAATGAAGAAAATGTACGACAGTTAGTGGAAGCTAGAGATTACGGTTTATAGAGTTTTAAATATGGATATGTTTCTTACAAAAACGCATCGATTCGCTTCAGGAGGCCTTTATTCAT
>NW_015540847.1:6239-6674 GCF_001515605.1 Sinocyclocheilus anshuiensis | reverse complement strand
TTTACATTAACTGTTCCCTCCTGGTGGAATGACCTGCCCAAATCAATCCCAGCAGCTGAGTCCTTAACCATCTTCTAGAAACGACTAAAAACACATCTGTTCCATCTTTATTTGACCCTCTAACTCTAGCACTTTCTATTCTATTTTATTTCTACTTTATCTATCTTCTTTTTTTACAAAAAAAAACTAACATTAGCTTTCTATTTTTTTTCTATTCTATCTACTTGTTTTTCTTTGTGTGTGTGTATATACAGTGCTTCTTGAAAGTTTGTGAACCCTTTAGAATTTTCTATATTTCTGTATAAATATAACCCAAAAAATCATCAGAAGTCCCGAAAGTTGACAAAGAGAACCCAATTAAACAAATGAGATGAAAATATATACTTTGTCATTTATTTATTCAGGAAAATGATCCAATATTACATATCTGTGAGT
>NW_015540847.1:0-6094 GCF_001515605.1 Sinocyclocheilus anshuiensis | reverse complement strand
CCGTCTGCAGTTTGCTAAAGATCATGTGGACAAGCCAGAGGAATACTGGAGAAATGTTTTGTGGATGGATTAGACAAAATAGAACATTTTGGTTTAAATGAGCAGCGTTATGTCTGGAGAAAGAAAACACTGCATTCCAGCATAAGAACCTTATCCCATCTGTGAAAAACGGTGGTGGTAGTATCATGGTTTGGGCCTGTTTTTCTTAATGAGGAAAAAAAATTAACTTAAATGATTTTAGCAAATGGCTGCAATATAACAAAGAGTGAAAAATTGAAGGGGGTCTGTATACTTTCCGTACCCACTGTATATATATATATATATATATATATATACCTTGCCACGTGTACTGCGTTAGGCTAACCGAGACTTGTCATTTGCACTTATATATTGTTGCTCTTTTGTTAGTTTTGACTGCTTTTATTGTCCTCATTTGTAAGTCGCTTTGGATAAAAGCGTCTGCTAAATGACTAAATGTAAATGTAAATATATATATATATGCACACACAGTACTGCGCAAAAGTCTAGGTTTCTTGAAGCGTCTTGGAGACGTTGACACAGTTCTTCTGGATTTATTCTGTCTCAGTTTGTTCTGTTTCTTCATGTAATCGCAGACGGACTGGATGATGATCAGATCAGATCTCTGTGTGCAGCACTGGCTGTTATTCATACAGAAATCTCACTGCATTATTACAATTAATGGCAAAAGGAATGAATGAGTGAAAGGATTTTTTTTTTCACTCAGTTACATAAAATAATATATGTGCCTATTGTTTATTATTATGGTTACACTTTACAATAAGGTTCATTAGTTAACATTAGTTAACTACTTTAGTTAACATGAACTAAGAATGAACAACACTGCTACAGCATTTATCAACCTTCATGTTCATTTCAACATTTACTAATGCATTATTAAAATCAAAATTGTGCTTGTTAACATTAGTTAATGAACATTCACAATTTTCATTAACTAACATTAACAAAGATGAATAAATACTGTAATAAATGTATTGTTCATTGTTTTTTAATGTTTGTTAACACATGAACTAACATAGACTAATGGATTGTAAAGTGTCACCTTTATTAATTATTGTATTTTCTATCTTTTATTTATGTTCATCTATTTTCATTATCAATGTTAATGACAGTTTTTTTTGTGTATGTATGCGTTTTATTTTCATTGTTAGCACTGTTTAGTCTCTGCTGCTGTATAGTTCATGATCGTTTGCCGTGGCGGGACTCTGTGTGGTTTGGCTGTGCGTCATCAGGATTGGTCGTACCTGGTGCAGGTCGTCTCCCAGAGCGAACTCCTGGAAGTATCCCGGCGCCGCAGATGAGGCTCGGATGGCCTCCCACAGCCGGTGTCTGCAGGAGCCGCGGTAATGCGACCGCACCCCGACCAGCAGGCTGTAGTTCTTGAAGACGAAGGCCTTCACCGGAGGAGCGTGGTTCACCACTGTGCTCACAGCCGCCACCTGCTGGACAAACACAGCATTGCACTGATCACAGCAGGGCTGCTCCGCAGAGCCCAAACACCAGCTCCCCAACATCAACAGAGCAAGAAAACTATTCACATTACACACATGTGGAAAATATTATGTGGAAAGTATTTAGTTTATATTACATTATATTCAGTTATTTTAGTATCGCTGATACCATTAGATTAGTTTTTTTTTTTTTATATATATATTTTCCATTTTCAACTAAATTTTATTTAAAGTTTGAGTATTTTTTTATTTATTTCAGTTTTAGTTTTTAGCTATTTTAGTACATCAAGTTGAAAATAATAAATGAAAATAATAAATATTTCCTTGGCAACTAGCTGAAATAAAATAAGTTAAATATAAAATGAAAATTATAAAATATATATTTTATATTCATTTTATTTTTCAGATTTACATTATATATTATATTATTATTTTACATTATGTTTTCATTTTTATATATTTTTTGTTTTTTATTTAGTTTCATTTTAGTTTATTTTATTCAAATAACAAAAATGTGTTTTATAGTTTTAGTTATATATTAATTGGTTATATATTTAGTTATGTAACTATAATAACTTGTATTATGATGCTTCTTTTTCCATTCACACTACTGTTAAAATATTTACTTATTATTAATCTAATATTTGTATTTATTTTAATCAAAATGTTTATTTATGTATTTCGATCTTTAATCATTTTTATTATTTATTCATGTTTTACATTTTTATCACAGTTTTCTCTAAACTTTTTCCCGGACCCCAGTTTGAAAACCCCTGCAATAAAGGACAGATGTTTATTTATTTTAACCAAATTTTTATTTATTTATGTATTTTAAAGATGTTTATTTTTTGTTGCTAACACAGTTTTTTCATTTTTCTTTAATTATGTATTGTTTCTCATTACTGATTTATTTTTCCACACAGTTTTTCTCCTAGCGTTTCCCCAGTTTGAACCCGGCTGACTTCGTACTTTGGGACAGTCGGGGTCGCGAGCCATCTGGATCAGCAGGTCCGAGCCCATCTTCTCCCTGTGTGGAGGTTCAGAGGTTCAGTACAGGGAGCTTTCAGGAGACAGCAGACATCCCTGCAGCTTTCTGACACTCACTTCAGCACTTTCTCCCAGATCTGGCGGTCGTAGAAAGCGTGACTCCAGCTCATCTTCACCATTCCCACGATCAGGTTCTGCTTGAAGACGTCTGAGCTCAGCGTCCTGTAGAGATCCTCACAGTCCTTCAGCGGGATCTGGAAGACACCCAGCATGAAGCCCAGGATCGCACCTGATGAGAAACAGGTTAAAGCTACATGTTCTCTCAATCAATTCAACATCTGTACAATCACACTCAATTAATCACTGTTAAAATACATCATTATCAGTAATAAACAGGAAAATAACAGTGTTAACGTTGCAAAATTCATTGATTATGCACAGTGCCGATCCTAGACTTCTGGGGGCCCTAAGCAAAACTTTGCCGAGGGGGTTCTGTCTGTGCGTTAATTAAACAATTTAGCCTATAATCGCCTACTATACAGAAACCGATTAAAGCAATCAAATAAAGCACTGCACAGACTTCACCATATCAATTAATATAAATAAACTGATTCATAACAAAGTTATGAACAATATTCAGTGAAGAGCAGTGAATAATTCTCTAATTTTCTTTTGTTGATTAACAGATGATGACAGACAGCAGCAGGTTTATACAGTAGGATGTACAGATACTGACTAGCATTCCAGTACTTTTCAAACTGTTTATTTTCACTAAAGACATAAATGACTGTGTTTAGTGAAAACTCACCAAGATGGATATTTTGACATATACAATGCGCAAAGTAGCCTATATGTGTCCATCTCGTATTGTGCAAATGCAAAGCGCTGGGTGATTTGAATTCTTTTTTCAAGTATCAAGCAAGGCCAGCAGGAGACTGTATATGACACGATACATGATGTGACTGATCTGGATGTTACGTAGAAAGGGCAACAGCGCACCGCATTAAGGAAAGGAACATTCATGTTTTCATAACCGCTGGCCAAAATCAAAAACACAACTGAAATGAAATACTATTTGAGAGCAAGGGGGCCCCCTGGTGTATACTTTGTGTATAGTGAGGATCGGCTCTGAATATCAACTCAGATCAGATTTTGTGTCAGTGCATTAAATATATACAGTATAATATTACTGAATATTAATTGCCTTTTAAACCTAATTTTATATGCCTTGATCAGCATTAAAACTACAAGTTTTTTATTTCATAATGTCTTATGTCTAATTTACCCTATATATTATATATTTTATTTTCCTGTCTTTTAATTCATTTTCTTGGCAGTTAGTTCAGTTCAATTTTCATTTAAAGCACTTTATTGACATGCAATATTGCCTAAGCATTATTACACAAAACAAGTAATCACAAGAAAAAGGAAACATACAATATAACAATAATAACAAAGAACTATAAAAATATTATTTTTATTAAATTAAATTAAGGAATGAAAAAAACAAGATAAAAATTAATGTGTATAGAATATTAAAATAGACAGATATATAATATAAATGTATAATATAAATTATGAAAAAAAATATTCTTTAATTCCATCTTACTATTACTTGTATATCATATTTTTTTTTCTTGTTATTATGTGATTTGGTGATACTGTATGTAAAAACAATCATGCAAGTAGCTCGGTTTTCAGTTGAAACTGTAAATTATATTCATAAATGTCACTTGTCTGAACACACACACACACACACTCACGCACACGCTCACGTACACACACACACACTCACGCACGCACACACATACGCACTCGCACGCACATGCACACGCTCATGCACACACACACACACACACACACACACACACACGCACACACGTAAAGTGTTACCCAGCTGATATTACTGCCCAATGGTTATATGCAGGGCCTAAGACTAACTTTTTGCCACACCTGCCAATGGCCAGTGACGTGATAACATTTACCGGCCAAAATCTTGTTTTTACCAGCCATGAAACTGTTTTTGCAAAAACAGGCAGTCATTACTACTACAATGACTAAACATATTTACAATGTTTTTAATTTGTCCTTTACTTTATTTACAAGAAAAAAAAACAACAAACAGATTTATTGATTTATCTTTTTTTGTCCCTAAAAAACGTTGGGATTCTTGTCCTTTGCATGTTTTCGGCAAACGGAGCAGGCCATCGTGTTACACCTGTTTCACACATACTCAGTTTGCAGTGTGTGTGTGGTGCATATTTTTTTCCGCACCCATGTTAACGGATTAGAGCAGTGCTACTCAATTAGCTTCATTTGAGGGCCTGATTATCGGACTGAAAATTTGAAGGGGGCCAAGGGGGTGGGGGCCGTACCAGTCTCTTTCTGGGGGGACCTATAAAATTAGAAATTAAATTGAAATCTAAAATCTATAAAAGGTTAACATTGCTGTCTTTCAATCGATTAAAAAAATATGAATCACACATTTTTCTTTAGTTAATCATGATTAATCTCATTTTTATATTATTTCATATTTGATATATGACTTTATAACTCATTTGAGACTACGTTTACGAAATAACTCGCCAAAACCGCATATTTAGACATAATTGTGTGTGTTTTCGTCCGTTGAAGCACTACTGGTGCGCTGTCTAAAGCGGCTCAGCGTCTTGTACAGCCGAACGAGCAACCTCATAGCCTACTTCTCTGCACTGTTTCTGCGGCGTAACCACAGGTATGTCTCACCACATTCTCGGGTTATGAAGAATAAAGAAGGGAAACATTAATCTTCCGAAATGAAGCAGCAATATCTTCTCAGGTAAAAGTTATTAGAACCGTGTCTAGGGACAAGCGGGCCATCACACTGCTCTGACCTTATCAGTCCGTTTGTATCCTATTATTCGATTCGCTCTTGTCGCTTTTGACAGAACAGCTAATCACGAGGACCCTGTCTTCGGAAAAGAGAATCTTATTAGCTTGCATCAGAAACAGCGAATCTCTTTAAAAACTGTCTGTTGTTCTCACTACATTGCATTGTTATATTTAGTAAAAGTTTTACCCGCCAACTGGTGACTGACACGGTTACATATACTCGCCAACACCGATTTTTACTCGCATTTGGCGCTTGGCGAGTGTTAATTTTAGGCCCTGGTTATATGTTTTCTGTGTACCATGCTGCTGAGTGGTTTGTGATTGTAGCTCCGTGTAGCTTTGCTTTTCTGTTGAATCTCTATCTTACTATTACTCTCTGTTGTTTAAAGTGATAAAATATAACTTAATTCCCACCATATTTCTGATATTATCTATAAAACTAATCTGATTAATTTGATCGTTCGCTTTTATTCTAAAACAGCGAATGCAGCGCGTTAGCTTTCTTTAGCCGGTTAGCTTGTCATTCGTGTTTCCATTCGCGTCTATTGCGGTTTTCTTTTTTTCTCTTGCTCCGTTTCTTTTCTCTCTCGCGCCGTTTTTTCACGAGTTCATCAAACAACAGTGGTAAGTCAGATTCACTCATCAATCACGGTGAGTGATGGCTTCTTCTCCTGCTATTGTTGTTTTTGTACTGCTTGCCGCATGTATAGTTTAGCTCTCTCTGTCGGCAACGAGGGATTCACATG
>NW_015540846.1:130295-143293 GCF_001515605.1 Sinocyclocheilus anshuiensis | reverse complement strand
TGAAATTATGCATTTTAAATTCGAATATAATTCGAATATTGATCAACTGCTGAATTCAAATCTGCTTTCGTGCTTTTCCTGGCACTGAGCCAGAGACGGACACGCTGAGCACTTGTCATATTATCATAACTATTCAGTGTTTTCAGTTACTCTGCTCTTCTCTCAGTTTACCAGAGACTTACTTTAATGTATTTCGGGAGGAGAGGATGAATTTACGTGTTGTAAATCCCACAGCTCGAATTCAGCACGAACTAACATGGCGGCGCCCATCACCCGCCATAGATCAACTAACATGTTCATTATAAAGGTGTTTAAACTACCAAATACATTTACTTTCACGTATTTGAGAATCGGAATATCAGATATTTCATACTATAGTGAACGCAGTGGGCACCGACCGGCAGAAACATAAATCTGCACCTATGGACGACGAAACAAAACCTTGTCAGAGCCGTAATGCGGCGCAGAAGTGTGCAGTATGTGTGATAGCCGTGCGTCTACATTTGAAATAACGAACTTGAGCGCTCAAAAGACACGATGTGAACGGCTATGCGCGGGCTCCGTTTTTATGATGAGAGGGAGAGGAAAGGTTGAGAAAACACTCCAGGTAAATTTTGAAATGTACCAGGTTTATATATATAGGCTATATATAAAGTTGATAAGCAGATAAATGTGTTGGTTTACACAAAGAAAAGTGTAAGCTTTTAATAAGTCCAAGAATAAAATGATTAATTTACTTAGCATGTTAAATTTGATTTACAGAACTTTTGTGCTGTTTTCTAACAGTTTGGACTTGAATAAAGAGAGAAAACTTGCACAACTTTTTCACAGGCATTTTTCCAACAAGAACAAGTGAAACAATGCAAACACGATGCCGACTCGAGTGTATATGTAGGTGCCTTATAGCCGTTTTTTTTTTTCATTCACTCTGAGTTAAATCCTTTTTTCTGTACTTTTTTTGCACACAATTTTTAATGTTTTCAAATTAAAAAAAAGACACAGGATATAATTTATAAGCTTGTTGTGATAAGATTTTTTGGAAATGGTGACAAAAATAATGTTGATAAAAAAAAAACGTCATTCTCATTAAACATCATTTAAATAAACTAATATTTGAATATTCGTTTTTTTTTATGAGCTCAAATATTCGAATACAATATTTCTGAAAAACAAGTTAACAGCATGGCAGTAAATGAGGGTAATCCATAAACATTAAAATAATCACTGTTTCAACAGTAGGGCTGCACGATAAATCACATGCGATATTTAATGCGCATCTTGTCAGAAAAGCCGGTTCTGTAATCAGCGGTAAATCTCCATCACGTGCGTATTTCACATGGAGCAGCATTTACTACACAGAGCCGTTGTTCACTGACAAGCGGCGCAAAAACACGATCATATTTTGCGCATGTTTTGCGCAGCTTGTCAGTGAACAACGGCTCTGTGTAGTAAATGCTGCTTGCGCATTAAAAGCGCATTAAATATAGCATGCAATTTATCGTGCAGCCCTATTCAACCGTATAACCATTAGATGTAAACAACAAGTTTTTTTTAACATGATTTTAGTGTGAAAAATTCCCTAACCTATCCTGTGTAAAGATTTGATAACTTTGTCATGAAACGTAACACCTTAAAACGACCCTAAAAATGACAAGAACTGTACGGCTCAAAATCAAGCTCTTTTACACACAAACACAAGTTAAAACACAAGTTTTAACAGAAGAATTAAAAGCATAGTTCACCCAAAAATATCTCAGTGTTTTTTGTATATAATTGAAGTCAACGTTATTCCAAACCGTTTCATGACCAACATTCTTCAAAATAGGTTTGGAACTACATTAGATGAGTAAATGATGACAGAATTTTCATTTTCGGCTGAACTATTCCTTTTATAGCACTTACACATTTCACATTTCTGCTTGGTCCCATTCACTTCCATTATAAGAGCCTCACTGTAAACTTACTTTTTTGAAGAAGAAGAAAATTGTAGAAAAAGATAAAATGCTAAGTGGTAATCAACATTACAGCACAAATAGGCCAACTGTTCTACTAATCCAGGAATATTACTTTAATTGTAATCTTCTGTTAAAGTGAAAACATGGTAACTTGTTCAAACAACCCTAAATATGAGCAATAGTAGTGATGATTACCTTAGTAAGTAGAGGTGGAAAGTAACTAATTACAAATACTTTCGTTACAGTACTTGAGTACATTTTTATATTTTTTCTACTTTCTTGAGTATAATTAAATTGTGCTACTTTTACTTGAGTAGAATAATAAAACTAAAGTATTCAACTTCACTACATTTATTTTTCACCAAAAGTACAAAAAAAAAAATAGACAAAGGCGGCGCCGCTGGAGAAACAGAGCGAGTTGTCGTTTGACTGGCACTTTTCAAATTTCTGGGGTGAAGCCCTGCGCTTCAGCCAATAACAGACAGGTCTGACTCGGGTGCAAAACCAATCAAAACTTCCAGTTCAGCTGCGGGGGCGGGCCGTTCAAACCGCGCTTTGCTTTGACTGTCAATCACCGGCGTTGTCGTTTTGAATCAGCATCATAGGGCTGGGCGATATGGCCAAAAAAATTGTCAGTCGATATCGATAATTATCACGATAAATGTCAAATCTTTATTTCTTTCAAGTTTAAAGCCAGATTTTTGCTCCAAAGTAAAAGTTGTAGAAACCAGACCATTAATTTGGGCTCATTATAATGATTTAACAAAATAAATATCTGAATAGAAAAATGTATTTCTTAGTTTCTGCATGTTCTAATGAGTGATATTGTTTCAAATAAAGAAACAGGTTTTGGTTGTCTGATAATATTAATAATAAAAACACTGTCTAAAAACACTGTGTAAATGCGCACATGCTATAGCTTAATCACAAATACATATATAACATACACAAATACATCCCACATTTCTGCCACAATACCATGGTGCAGTGAGTGTTACTACAGTAAATCCATGGTAAATTATGGCGATGTGTAGATTGAATAGCCTTCTGACTGTCTCGTTGCACACAGTGTTTCTCCTGTTTGGCTTTAAACTAGTTTAAATCACAGAGTCATTTGTGTTCATCGCTGAATTCAAGCGCTTCACATTGGATCTCACAGCGCTGCTTAGTGCTCACGTGGCCAAGTAAACGCATCTGCTCTAGTGAACTCACGCCACACGGCAGTTTGAACTTTGATCCGAGCGGATCAACGGTCCGAGTGGCGTACTTCAAATGAGTCGCACTGTTTCGTTCCACTTTTGGCGCATAAACATTATATCGAACATTTATCGAACTCTTCATATTGTTTTATCGAGGAAAATTATATCGCGATAATTATCGTTATCGAATTATTACCCAGTCCTTAGCGTTTCAGTATTTTAGTGAATGTGAGCTATGCTCTGATTTTAAATCGTAATTTTGTCTGCTCCTGAAATGGATCATACCGTCGTTATTACACAGCAGTATAAGTAAATAGAAACTCGGTTGATAGAAGGACGCAGTTATTGCATGGATGGAGCAAGAACAATGTAAGTGTCTAAAATACATGCACATAGTTCAGTTGAATGGTAAAAATCGCCCTCTTTAACAGTGCAGTTAAACTAAAGTTACGAAGTTAAAATAACCTCAACATTAACAACAACACTGAAATAAGAGTGCATGCATTTTACGTGCATCTGGCTGATCAACCATGATTTATCTGTCAATCAGATGCATTTTAAATCACTTTTTCAGTGCACGCACTTTGGATGTGTGTGCACATGGGTGAAGAAACGAGATAGTCTATGTATGACCGGACGATTTATTCATATCCAAAACGAGACGATATGAAGAGCGCTAAACACTCTCATGCAGTGCATTTTTCATTCATACTCTAAGCCGGAGGGCGCTCTAGCGCAGAAAGTCCAAAGCAGCCTAGTAGAAGTAATAACTTATGACGTGCAGGAAATCCCTAATATGAACAAAGGCATCCCGTTATTGCTGTAGCTAAAAAAGGTAATTTCAGGTCATTTCGAGGTACTAAATATAGTATATGAATCATGCAGTGCTAACTGACATAACATTTAATACAGTATAGAAACTATTCTGCCTTATTATGTGTTTGTATAAACCAATTCTAAAATGGTCATTAGGAAAATATAGAAAAAATATTATAGAATACAAATTATTGGTTATCATCCAGCAGTGAATATCTTATCCAATTAAAATACATAAGAAAAAATAAAGCCTGTCAAATTAGACAAAAGTCAAACTTTTTTTTTTTTTTTACATTTCTGTCCCCCTCATTTCTGAAATGATGGCCCTATGTGTGCAGTACAGAAAACAGTACATGAGTCTTATTGTGCTTGAATGGTTTAAAGTCATATTAAACTGCACACAAAGGAATCGATAAGAGGAATCAAAATTTTAATTTTATAACAACTAGATGATCCCTGACCTTAAAAGCACCCTATTCCAGAATTGGAATAGATTTTGGATGGCACACAAAGGAATCGATAAGAGGAATCTAAATTTTAATTTGATAACAACTACACCATTCCTGACCTTAAGCATCTTATTCCAGAATTGGAATATATTTTGGATTCCCAAGCCTAGGTATGGGTTAAAATGTTAAATAAAATGTTCTTTTTTTTTTGTCCTACCGAAAATATGCCTGGAGTCCACCCTTGTTATTATAACAAACTACACTTTCAATGTGATTTTTAACCATTCAAGACTCACAGGCTGTTTTCTGCTGCACACACATCCTTGTGTAAGTGTTCTGTAGCCTGTTGATTTTCATTGATAGTATTCCGCTAACAAGGAAATATTTTGCAATAAGAGTTAGAATAAATGTGAATGATATCTAAGATTTTTTATTTATTATATATATATCTTTTTTTTTACCTTATTGGAATCGAAATTAGGAATTGACAAGAATCGGAATCATAAAGATTAAAACGATACCCAACCTTACCCATACCCCACATTATTTTTTACTGGCACATTTCAATTCACACCGTTTTAAACCCTTTCTTTTCTTTTAAACTCTCACTTACCCTTCTTTGCTTTTGCCCTTCTTAAAAAAAAACTACATAAAATTATACGTGAATGTACTTTTCAAAATTATTTCTGTCCCCCTCATTTCTGAAATGATGGCCCTATGTGTGCAGTACAGAAAACAGTACATGAGTCTTATTGTGCTTGAATGGTTTAAAGTCATATTAAACTGCACACAAAGGAATCGATAAGAGGAATCAAAATTTTAATTTTATAACAACTAGATGATCCCTGACCTTAAAAGCACCCTATTCCAGAATTGGAATAGATTTTGGATTCCCAAGCCTAGGTATGGGTTAAAATGTTAAATAAAATGTTCTTTTTTTTTTGTCCTACCGAAAATATGCCTGGAGTCCACCCTTGTTATTATAACAAACTACACTTTCAATGTGATTTTTAACCATTCAAGTCAAGAAGACTCACGGGCTGTTTTCTCTGCTGGACACACATCCTTGTGTAAGTGTTCTGTAGCCTGTTGATTTTCATTCACAGTATTCAGCTAACAAGGAAATATTTAGCAATAAGAGTTAGAATAAATGTGAATGATATCTAAGATTTTTTATTCTTTCTTTCTTTATTTATTTATTATTAAAAAAATTTAACCTTATTGGAATCGAAATTAGGAATTGACAAGAATCAGAAAGGAATCATAAAAATTTAAATGATGCCCAACCTTACCCATACCCCACATTATTTTTTACTGGCACATTTCAATTCACACCGTTTTAAACCCTTTCTTTTCTTTTAAACTCTCACTTACCCTTCTTTGCTTTTGCCCTTCTTAAAAAAAAACTACATAAAATTATACGTGAATGTACTTTTCAAAATTAGTTATAAAACAGTTGCTCCTGGCAACAGGGATAGGTAGTATGTTTGCTTAACATAGCGTCAAACATGACAATTTATGATGAGAGATCATGTTTTGCTCCAAAATCACTATATAACATCAGTCGTGTTTGAAACAGTTAGCTTCTGTGGTTCCATGTTGCTTCTTATCACAGTGAGACAGAAAATATTTTTTTATACAAATCTTTACTGTGATACAAGCTGTCAATTAGCGTTGCATTGCAATTGGGTGTTTATTGTCTTCCACGTTTCATCAGTCAAAGCATCTCTATCTGCATGTTATTCAGCTGTAGTGATATAATGCATTTGTCCATATAAGGGATTTCCTGGGTATCACTTCTGAAACATCCATTCAAGTACATGGGTGTTAGGGTTAGAGTTAACCCTGCTCCATAATGCTCACATCATCTCATTTTGGGTAAAAATAGAAAAATAATAATAAAGTACTTTGTAACGCAGTAACTTGAGTAGTTTTCAGCAAACTACTTTTTTACTCTTACTTGAGTAATATTATTTTTCAGTACTTTTACTTGTACTCAAGTAAATTATTCCTTAAGTAGCAATACTTTTACTTAAGTACAATTTCTAAGTACTCTTTCCACCACTATTAGCAAGACATGTAACCAAATCAAAAAGACACATCTAACTAGGACTGGACGATATAGCCATAAAATGATCTCGATATATATATTTTTTTATATCAGTCGATATCGATAATTATCACGATAAATGTAAAATATTTCTTTCTTTCAAGTTTAAAGGCAGATTTTTGCTCCAATGTGAAAGTATGGTGAGAACATGACAAACACTTCGTTTTTGAATTCTTTACACTTCTCCAGTAATTTTTCCTTAACAAAATAAATATCTTAATAGAAAAAAAAAATGCCTTAGTTCTGCATGTTCTAGTAATGAGTAATATTGTTTCAAATCAAGAAACAAGTTTGTGTTACCTGATAATATTAATTACATTTGAATTAATATTTAATTAAAAAATGTTGTCTCTTAGAAATACACATTTGATAGTACCTTGAGTTAGGATACAGATGTAGATTTATTTTCATTATCAAAATCAGTAATATCTGTAAAATTGGTAGCGATCTCATTTTTATATGGTGAAATTTAATTATTCTGTTTAAGATGTTTTTTTAACCATTGGTCTTCCATAACATACATTTAGATCATTAAAATGACACAGTTAAAACCACAAATATAGCACCTCAATACCATGGTAAAAATTGAATATGGCTTGTAGGTATTTATGAGAAACATTAGTCTAAATACATTTATAAATGCATAAACGCTATAGCTTAATCACAAAAAAATACTGTAATTATATTCCATTACTCCTCCTTCAACATATTTAATACGTCTACATTAATAATATAATAAAATTCGACACAAATACCCACCCAATGCAGTTAGTGTTACTTTCATCTGCGTGTAAACAGAGTTATTTGTGTTCCTCGCTGAATAAAAGGAGGAGTGACGACGGTGAAAGACCAGAGAGGTCCAGGCCTGGTCCTCTCTCGTCTTTCACTGTCGTCACTCCTCCTTTTATCCTTCCGGAGCTCCTCCGTGGGACTCGAGACCGGTGAGTGGTGCAGGTGTCGCTCATTATCAATTACTCCACCGGCCTCGCTCCGTTCCCACGGCTCTCGGCCAGCCCCCACTCATCACAATCTCACAGCGCTGTTCAGTGTCGCGTGAGCGAGACTCATCAGTGAGAGAACACATCTGCTCTAGTGAAGCTCGCGCCGCTGTTTGAACTTTGATCAAAGCGGATAAACGCTCTGAGTGGCACGCTTCAAATGACTAGCGCGCTTTCGTTCCGCCTTTGCCGCATTATATCAAACATTTATTGAACTCTTGTTATCGTTTATCGAGGAAATCTATATCGTGTGATAATTATCGTTATCGATTTATCGCCCAGCCCTACATCTAAATGGCTAAAAGAGACACATGTGGCCTGTAAACCTTCCAAAATAGCAGCCATTTTTGTCAAAAACCACAAAGACGCAAGAACTAGATGGTTTGGCCTAAGTGTGCGCAGCAGTTTGGTTAACATTATGAACAGTGGCACTTGTCTCCACACTGGTAATCATGGTTGAGGCAAGCTCTTTTATACACACTGCTGTCATTGTTTTAATGCCTCCTGCTCTCTATTGAGACTTTCAATCCCTCAGTCTAGACGCTCAGCTGGTCCCACACCAAACCCTACACACCAATGACACAGACTTTGGCTCTATTTTCAGCGTGAGGAATGAAGATGAATGGAGGCCCAGAGAACCACAACATCAGCCCAGACCCCGTACAAAAACTGATTCGGAGAAAAACATCCATATAGGCCTACCACTTTACTTTACGGCTCTATATTGTCGATAATGACAAGCCTGCATCTGGAACCTGCTATATACTGATAAACCCACTCTGAGGCATTAAAAATGAACAGAAATAGACTTGAAACGCTTTTTGTCAATGCACTCTCTGGACGAGAGCAGCTAGTGTGTTAATGCTGGTCATAGAGCAAGAACAATACCTTGCATTGCCTGAAGGATACTCTCAGCGAGAGAGGGCCCCTTATTCCTCTCAGACTTTTTGAAGACCACATTACAATGAACTGAGTCCAAGGCTTTTTGTTGAGCTTGAGGGGGGAGGAGAAGATTGCTGGACTCTTTCTTTTCTCCTCAGGGTGATGGGTTCCTTTAGCAAATCCTTGTTTATGGTAGGGATAGGCATTCCAAGCAAAAATAATATTCGAAAATCGCTGGGTATTATTCGATTTTTATTTGAAAATCACACCCCTCCCCGCATGCACGCACAAATACCCATAAACAGAGAGAGACGGGATTCACGCTTCTGTATGATTAACTTTTAAATTCAGAAGATAGGCTACCTTAACTCAAGCCATATAATGATTGTAACGTGCTGAAACATATTAATATAATAAACATAACCGAATGACGGCTCGATTAGCATAAACAGCATAAACAGTGCCGATCCTAGATTTCTGGGGGCCCTACGCAAAACTGTGGGGGCGGGTGTTGGGGGGTGGTGTGGGGTATGAGTGGTTATGAACGAATGAATGAAACGCATTTGTCCGTGTTTCACTCAGTCTCGAATCGCGCTCGCGGAAAGCGCTTGAGAAACAGTGTCTCTTCTGCGGTTATTTAAGTCTCGAGCAAGACTGTACGACATTCACATTACATGATTTGACTGATTTTTATGTAGAAAGGGCGACAGCGCACCGCATTAAAAGAACTGATCATTCATGTTTTCATAACCGCTAGCCAAATTAAAAAACTAAACTAAAATTAAATCATCTTTGAGAGCAAGGGGGCCCCCCTGGTGTTTCGGGGGCCCTACGCAGCTTGCGGATTTTGCATATAGGGAGGATCGGCTCTGAGCATAAATCAACTGCTCATAAGTACATTTCCAGTTAAAAAAATGGAATCCCTAAAGGGAATAGATACGAAATGGGAGGAAAAATATACTTCAATATCTTCTGTCGCAATTATATCGTTGGGTAATTATACTGTATATAAACTGCGGGCATCAGGGAGCCGTTATTAATATGCGGCGCATTGAAATCGCTTATGAACGCGCACTTGTTTTTTACTTTCACTTTCGAGATTCGCGATCACACGTATGGAGCAGCACTCGGCAGTACTTACCACACATTTTACAAGATTAGATGTTTGTCAGTGGTGCTCAGGATCTGCAAATCATTTGCCAACATCCTATCAGTCATCTCTCCTTCCTCTGTTTATGTGGTAAGTGAAATGTTATGTACTGTAATGTAACAGGCTACCGCTATCCATGTCCCTTTAGTGGCTCCGTAGAACGCGTTATTGTTTTCCGCACTTTTCTGAATACGGATTCAGCCACACCTCTAACCCAGTCGGGGTGTTTGTGGTCCGCACAGAGCTCTTGACATCGTCCCAAGTTACTGTAACCGTTATATGCTACGCAAGTCCTTTTTTATGCCACGCAAGTCTACAGTGTGCGCGTGAGACAATGTGTTCTTCTGTTGTCTTTGACAGCTTTTAAGTGTGTTATTGGCAACACCACCCTCTGCTTACATGAACGCGTCACCACCGCAACAGCACAGAAAACATGTGGAAATATTTTAAGACAATAATCGCAAAACCTATTCGATATTCTAAAATTAAATCAACTAATCAAATATTCAAAAATCGTGACTCATCCCTAGTTTATGGCAGGTTTTCCAGTCTTCTATCTAACTATGTCCCATCCACTGACAACATCATTTCTCTCCTACTTCATGCAAGATGAAGTCAAGTGACACTGCAGGACTGCCAATATGCTTGCTACCTGACACAACACTTTTTTATCAATAGAGTTTCTCGTAATTTTAACTTCCATTTAAACACAGGATGGAGGATTGACTTAAAGAAGTTAAGACTGAATATTTATTTATTTAATTTATTTATTTAGTCATTTAGCAGACGCTTTTATCCAAAGCGACTTACAAATGAGGACAATAGAAGCAATCAATTGTAGTATTAAAACAACTAAAAACAGATCCAAATCTAAAAGCTAAAACTTTATAAATACTACTTATACACATTTTAAAAATACATAAATAATATAAAAATGACAAATGCATACAACAAAATTTCAAAACTTAACATTTAAATGAAAAACAAAAAAATAAAGCTAAAAACAATTCAAAATATGAAAGAACAAAAGGTATAAGAGTATAATAATGATTCTAACATAACACTAAGCCATATATATTATAAAATATTTTTAAATATATTTTTGTATATGAAGGTTGAAACTAAATATATTTACATTTTTAAAAGATATATTTAATTGAACGTCAATGTTTAAAACATAAATTTAAATACATTTTGGCCAGTTTTTTTTTTTTTTGCCATATGGGAAACTTTATCGCCATAATTCCAGAGTGTTGTGTGTGGTTGCTAGGTTGTTGCTAGGTGGGTATCATTACATGATTTGACTGATTTTTACGTAGAAAGGGCGACAGCGCACCGCATTAAAAGAAATGAACATTCATGCTTTCATAACCGCTGGCCAAATTCAAAAACGAAACTAAAATTAAATCATCTTTGAGAGCAAGGGGGCCCCCCTGGTGTTTCGGGGGCCCTACGCAGCTTGCGGATTTTGCATATAGGGAGGATCGGCTCTGAGCATAAATCAACTGCTCATAAGTACATTTCCAGTTAAAAAAATGGAATCCCTAAAGGGAATAGATACGAAATGGGAGGAAAAATATACTTCAATATCTTCTGTCGCAATTATATCGTTGGGTAATTATACTGTATATAAACTGCGGGCATCAGGGAGCCGTTATTAATATGCGGCGCATTGAAATCGCTTATGAACGCGCACTTGTTTTTTACTTTCACTTTCGAGATTCGCGATCACACGTATGGAGCAGCACTCGGCAGTACTTACCACACATTTTACAAGATTAGATGTTTGTCAGTGGTGCTCAGGATCTGCAAATCATTTGCCAACATCCTATCAGTCATCTCTCCTTCCTCTGTTTATGTGGTAAGTGAAATGTTATGTACTGTAATGTAACAGGCTACCGCTATCCATGTCCCTTTAGTGGCTCCGTAGAACGCGTTATTGTTTTCCGCACTTTTCTGAATACGGATTCAGCCACACCTCTAACCCAGTCGGGGTGTTTGTGGTCCGCACAGAGCTCTTGACATCGTCCCAAGTTACTGTAACCGTTATATGCTACGCAAGTCCTTTTTTATGCCACGCAAGTCTACAGTGTGCGCGTGAGACAATGTGTTCTTCTGTTGTCTTTGACAGCTTTTAAGTGTGTTATTGGCAACACCACCCTCTGCTTACATGAACGCGTCACCACCGCAACAGCACAGAAAACATGTGGAAATATTTTAAGACAATAATCGCAAAACCTATTCGATATTCTAAAATTAAATCAACTAATCAAATATTCAAAAATCGTGACTCATCCCTAGTTTATGGCAGGTTTTCCAGTCTTCTATCTAACTATGTCCCATCCACTGACAACATCATTTCTCTCCTACTTCATGCAAGATGAAGTCAAGTGACACTGCAGGACTGCCAATATGCTTGCTACCTGACACAACACTTTTTTATCAATAGAGTTTCTCGTAATTTTAACTTCCATTTAAACACAGGATGGAGGATTGACTTAAAGAAGTTAAGACTGAATATTTATTTATTTAATTTATTTATTTAGTCATTTAGCAGACTATGACACTGGAGACGACCGGCTCTTCCTGGTGTCTCCGCTCATCATCTGCCATGAGATCAATCAGCACAGCCCCTTCTGGGAGATCTCCAAAGAGCACCTGGCCCATGAGGAGCTGGAGATCGTGGTGATCCTGGAGGGCATGGTGGAGGCCACAGGTACGCCACTGAAATCTGCAGTCATTTCATTACACTCAGAGATTACATTTACACGTTGTGGGTTTGACAGATGCTTTTATCCAAAGTCGGTATGCAGTGAATTGGTTCATGCATACTCTGGGAATCGACCCCATGACCGTGGCGTTTCTAGAGACGTGCTCTACTGTTTGCACTCAGAGATTACATTTGCATGTAATGCATTTGGCAGATGCTTTTACACAAACCATTTGCATTGGAAGTATACATTTGATCAGTTCAAGCATTCCCTGGGAATCGAACCTGTGACCGTGGCATTACTAGACATGATGTAATGTTTGAGTCCAATGAATTTCCTATAGCTGAAAGATGACATTTACAGATGCGTTTATCAGACGGTTTTGTTCCGAACAGCTTGCATTGAAGGTGTGCATTTGATCAGTTCATGCATTCCCGGTAGGGCTGCACGATATATCGAACATATCGTAATATCGCAAATGTAAATATCGCGATATGCATATCACAATGGCGTGCGATATCTGAAACATTTTAATAATAGGCTACTTAAATCAAAACGTTGCAAAAGGTCAAAGTTTTATTTCGACGCATATAGCAGAGAATTGCTTGACGTTAAAAAAAAAGTTAAGTGCAATAAGTTGCAGAAAACAACTCTTTGCAGTCTCGTCTTGCTGTCTGACTCACACCTGAAGCGCGCGCACAAGCCGCATCTCGCGCAGCGTCTCTTCA
>NW_015540846.1:119683-119924 GCF_001515605.1 Sinocyclocheilus anshuiensis | reverse complement strand
CGGGCGTTTACAGACTTCATATTTTCACATAAATTACATTTTGGAAAACGATTGCATTGCAACGCAGTTTGTGCAAATCCAGAACAGAGACGAGTTGCTTGCAATAAGACAAAAAACGGCCGGTTACCGATCGTGTAAGTTCCAGGGGAAGCTCCTTCAGTCGTCATACACACACACACGTGACTGACCGCTCGCTCGCACCAACAGGAGGAGGAGGGTCGTGTTACTCTCTACACTGCAC
>NW_015540846.1:117867-117947 GCF_001515605.1 Sinocyclocheilus anshuiensis | reverse complement strand
CCTTAACTGACTTAACTGAGGCAAGTGAGGCCTGCAGTTCTTTGGATGTTGTTGTGGGGTCTTTTGTGACGAGTCGTCGC
>NW_015540846.1:117169-117384 GCF_001515605.1 Sinocyclocheilus anshuiensis | reverse complement strand
GACAAACATGCAAAAAAATAAGAAATCAGGAAGGGGGCCAACACTTTTTCACACCACTGTATATATACATACACATTTATAAATTAACACTTCACCATATGCAAACCTTAAAAAAAAAAACAGTGGGACACAGAACACATAACACAGTGGGATCTGCATTTGCATTAATTAGTCCCTGTAACATTCAACATCATTACACCACTTTTTTTGCAGTG
>NW_015540846.1:116128-116277 GCF_001515605.1 Sinocyclocheilus anshuiensis | reverse complement strand
CTATTTAAGAGATTTCTTGATTGCGAACAGGTGTGGCAGTAATCAGGCCTGGGTGTGGCTAGAGAAATTTGTGATAAACGTGATAAACCACAGTTTTAACAGGGGGGCAAACACTTCTTCACACAGGGCCATGTAGTTTTTTTCCCTTA
>NW_015540846.1:114183-115572 GCF_001515605.1 Sinocyclocheilus anshuiensis | reverse complement strand
CACGCACACACACACACACACACACACACACACACGTGCGTGGAGAGTGTCAGTGTGTGAATGCGGTGGAGAAAATTAAATGCAAATTCACTCCAAAAGTAAGTGCGCTTCATGACTTGCATCATATCAAAGTCTAGTTATGAACGTCAAGGATAAAAGATTTGTAGCTGTTTTTAGTCATTTAAAACACATCCTCAATTATCTAATTATTATGCAGCGTCCGTCAAAAATAGACTAGGTGCCTATCTTTAGAGAAGCAGCGCGAAGAGTTGCTTCTGGAACGTGCCACAGTGCGGCTGCTATAAACACAAGCATTGACTAGAGTGGCCACGATCAGCTCCGGTGGCCGTGGAGCCACAATGCACCACAGACGTGCGTGTTCTTCGAATATTTGACGCTAGCATTGCACATTTTACACACCGCATGACTTTTTTCAATCTCTTTTGTGTCTTGTCTGTAACGAAAACCGAAATTACGCCACACTTCAGCTTTGTACTCCAAGGCGGGAGCTGGAACATTTCTTTCATCCTTCATTACTAGCAGCGAACTATACTGCCCTACAAAGGCAAATGACCTTAACTCGCTAGAGTGTGAAACTGAGAAAAATGACTTTAAAGTTTTTTACTTGTCCAGCCAAATTAATTATAGGTAGGACACTGGAAATTTAACAATTAGATGTTTTAGTAATGAAAATTATCTACATAAAAAAATTGTGAGCTCAAACTTGATTTTTACCCCTATTTTGAAGTTAATGTACTCTGCCTTAGCATTGTCTGCAAAACGTGAGAAGTCACACTAAGGCAAAAGGCAGTAACTTCCACATTATCAATATTTGGTTGCTGATCACCATTTACAAAATCATTATAGTAACACCTGTATAAAATCTAGTGATCATGGGCTATCTCATATAGGCTACTGCATATAGAAATGTGACTATTAATTGTTTTTTTGTTTGTTTTTTGACCGTAACAAGCAGACTAAAAGTTAAACATGTGAGTGGATACCGTGGATACCAATTTATTTGCTATGCTCATTAACGTAAAAGAATGCTAGACATAGCATAATTGCTTTTATATTGACTTGTATTAAATAGCCTAAACTAAAAGAACGACCTGTGGATTGATGTGAACACCAGCAAGGAGGAATAATGCTAAGAATGTTTGTGGATTAAACATCTCCGATGACATTCATCGCCATGGATTGATTTTATCGGGTTACAAGAAAGGGTAGGATATGGATTTAATTGCGAACTGTTAGTATGGGCCTACTGATTTTATGATTGATCATGCTACCTATGGCATTCGAGTCCACACGCGTCCAACTAGAAGTGGCAGCCTGGTGAATAATCTGCATTACAAAAAGAAAAAAAAAATCTTTAAAGGTTATTCA
>NW_015540846.1:105844-111105 GCF_001515605.1 Sinocyclocheilus anshuiensis | reverse complement strand
ATAAAACAAAAACTGTCTGTCTTCATTTCAGGTTGCAAAGCAACAAAATGTGATCATTTTAAAGGGGGGTGATTCTTTTCTATACACACATTTGTAGTATTTGTCTGGTCATGTGATCTCAACATGAGAACCCGCTCCATGTCAAATAACACCACTTTAATTAGGACGCTCATATCTGCCCTACAAGGCAAAAACCCTTAACTCACTAGAGTGTGGAACTGAGAAAAATGACAGTTTGTCCAGCCAAATTATTAAGGCTATAGGTAAGACACTGGAAATCTGGCAATTATGTGTTAGATTAGGTGTCAATTAGATGTTTTAGTAATGAAAATTATCTACATTAAAAAATTGTGAGCTCAAACTTGATTTTTACCCCTATTTTGAAGTTAATGTACTCTGCCTTTGCATTGTCTGCAAAACGTGAGAAGTCACACCAAGGCAAAAGGCAGTAACTTCCACATTATCAATATTTGGTTGCTGATCACCATTTACAAAATCATTATAGTAACACCTGTATAAAATCTAGTGATCATGGGCTATCTCATATAGGCTACTGCATATAGAAATGTGACTATTAATTGTTTTTTTGTTTGTTTTTTGACCGTAACAAGCAGACTAAAAGTTAAACATGTGAGTGGATACCAATTTATTTGCTATGCTCATTAACGTAAAATAATGCTAGACATAGCATAATTGCTTTTATATTGACTTGTATTAAATAGCCTAAACTAAAAGAACGACCTGTGGATTGATGTGAACACCAGCAAGGAGGAATAATGCTAAGAATGTTTGTGGATTAAACATCTCCGATGACATTCATCGCCATGGATTGATTTTATCGGGTTACAAGAAAGGGTAGGATATGGATTTAATTGCGAACTGTTAGTATGGGCCTACTGATTTTATGATTGATCATGCTACCTATGGCATTCGAGTCCACACGCGTCCAACTAGAAGTGGCAGCCTGGTGAATAATCTGCATTACAAAAAGAAAAAAAAAATCTTTAAAGGTTATTCACGATTACGTATTGCTGCCAAGGTATCTAGTCTTTACAGTGCTTTGTTATATGGAGCTGTTTGGTAGATCGCGATCTATCTAATTCGTTTGTCTACACCGTAATTAAAATGCGGCAGACTTTAATGGACAGTAAAAAAGGCAGAACACCGTATAACTCCAAACCGGCACCGTAACTACATTTTGACACGCACAGTTAAACAAAGGCAGAACGCTGTAACTCAATTTGAGCATTCCAAACAAAGTGAAAGAGCCGTAACTGGATGTCAACTGATTAAATTCACTGGTATTGATACCGAATACTGAAATTTCGGTACCGTGACAACACTAATTGATGCTGAAACGATATAGTGTGCAGCCCTAGTAACTTAATTTTGACGCGCAGTTAAACAAAGGCAGAACGCCGTAACTCAATTTGAGCGTTCCAAACAAAGTGAAAGAGCCATAACTGGTGTTATATGGTGTTCTGCCTTGGTTTCTCTGGGGCTTTTCGAAGTTACGGTTGAGACGACCCATTATTTTCTCGGAAAAACAACGAAATCGACTCAAGATACTTATGCACATGATAAAGGATGTCTTGAATGCCCCAAAAATATCAATAACTCATTTTCGACAAAAATCTAATTTACGGTCTTTTGCCTTTGCACGGCAGTATATTAACGCTAACATTAGTGGCATGTCCTTATGCTTCCTGTCACTGTTTAAGTTCAGAGATAAGACTGCAATCTAGCGGTCGGGATATAAACTCAAAACGAAGCAACTGCCATGAATCTTATATGATTTTTTTAAATATATATAAATATCGATATCGTGTTTTTGAGAATCAATACATTATCACCAAACAAAATATCGCGATATTCACGTGTATTGATATTTTCTTTCACCCCTACTTTTTAGAGGTCCAAAGGTGCACCGTCTGAAATGGTACCACAGCAATAGCTTCTGGACCTTTTTTCCTGAGATCATAGAATGATACTGTCTAATAAGTCATTATTATTATTATTATGATTAGGCGGCCTATTATAATTCGGCTATCAAATTGCCCCGCTATTTCACTTCAGCACCGCATTCACACACACACACGCATGCAAATGAGGATTAAAGCCTGTAGCCGGTGAAGGAGTCTCCAACCACAAACAGAGGTACATCGTCTGCTGATATACAGTAAGGTATTTCATTGCACTTTAACAAGTAATCTGAATGGCCTATTAGTGTTGTCAAAAGACCCGGTATTTCGGTACCAAGTCGGTACTAAAAAAATGAAAACGTTACGGTACCAGGTTTTTTTTAAGTACCGGTGGTACTAACACTGTTGCCGCGGGTTGTTTTTCATGTCCGCGGGTTGAAAAACGACCCCACTAACGTGATATTTAGCCCCTGGAATGAGAATTTTACCAGGGGAACCCTGCCAAAACGTGTATTTTATCCTCGGAAAGCGATTTTTAATGGGAGACCCCCTCGAAACGCGATTGGGCGGGTTTTTATGGGCCGCTTTGTGATATCACAAAGCCCGGAAAACAAACGCTGTAGTCCAAACGATCCGTTCGTTGTATTTCTTGAAAAGGGATTTTTTTTTATTTTTTAAAAATAAATATCTCCCTTTGGAGTGGACTTTGAGATTTGTAACTTTCTAGATCTTTTTTATGCCCAAACATACAACTGACTAAAATTAAAAAAGTGAAAAAGCATAATAGGACCCCTTTAAATTAAATCTACTATTGATTTTCACCGTTGACTGATTTTGCAGACTTTTTAGACTGATAACGTCTGTGCGCCGATGTGGCAAACTTGTCACAGGACGAGCGGTATGACAGTTGTGTCCGACTATATATGAACTAGCTGTTTTAAATACAGTATTTTTAGGGCCCGAGCACCGATGGTGTGAGGACCCTTATTGGAATTGCTCCGTTTCTTATTCTTCTTCTTCTCCAAACTGAATCGCATTTTTGAGGGCCTAAACATTCTCCAAAACTCATGAAACTTTGCAGTTCATCAGAACTGGCGAAAATTTACAGCTACATTTTACGTACATGTACAAAAATCGGTGTAACACACCATTACCTACAAAAAAGTCTCTTGGTACAAAATCCAAAACCCAACAGGAAGTACATTATTTTGAATTTCCTGTACGATTTTTTTGCAGTTTTTGCCATTTCCAGGTCGCTGTAACTCAGGCAAGCAATGTCCGATCTGCCCCAAACTTCACAGGTTGAATAGGTGTTCTGTCCTGAACAAATACCCATGCCCAAATTCAGTTATAGTCATAGCACCACCTACTGACAACAGGAAGTGACATGCTTAACACTGTTATGGACTCCCTGCCGACTACGATCGCATTTTTTAACAAGGTATCGCATATCGCATTTTTCTTCAATATCGCACAGCCCTAACACTCAGTGGACTGAGGTTGGACAGAAATGGTAGGTCTTGTATATCCGGCCAGCTCTGCTCTGGATATTCACAGTCTGGAGCCAAACCACCTGTTCCACTGGCTGTCCTACTCTGTAGCCATTAGAAACATCCGATTCTCGGCCCAGAGTTTCCCTGGAGTAACGCTGCCCGTATAGATGAGGCTAGAGATGCTTGGATGGCCTGGCAGAGCTCCACTGCCCACAACAGCCCAATGTCGTCACAGTGTGACGGTAAAGCTTGCTCTCACTGTTATTATTCAAATCTATGGTGTAATGAGGCTGAGTGAGCAGAAGCCGGGGGCTAGCGTGATGAACGGCCAGAGGGCTAGAGTGAGCAGAGGCGGCGGATTCGACGAAGGAGCGTCCGGCGGGCTTGCGGCAACCACATGTGACGACCCCGGGCTGGACTCCGCTTCGTCCGTGGTGAAAGCCGATCCGGCGATCCACAGCGCGAAGTTGTAGTATTTCCTCAGCAACCAGCACGGATCAGCTCCAGGCATGACGAAGCAGATATCGTCCTCTTTTGGGAGGCCAAACAAAGTAGTTTCGCTTTCACAATGAATCACACAGCGCCTTCACGACATGGCGGCGGCAGCAACAACAATACTACAGCGAGAATAAAAGTTACGCCTTCTTTCTTTGCGTGAACATTTGGGCAGCGTTATGCAAATCTTCCCACATAGTGATGTAGATATGTGGGGGCGTGTTAGAACGAGCCGTTTTAGGTAGGTGTGGCTGACTCTTAACTTTTATAAAGAATATCTCTTTGGATTTGAGACTTTAGTCTTTACAACTTTACAGATCTTCTTTATGCACCAAAAGCTTATAACACTCTGAAGAGAAAGGAAAAATTGAAATCGCATCATATGACCCCTTTAAGTAACACTTATTATTTAAAGAACAATTTACTACTTCGATACCACAGCAAAAACTAGTAGCATATAGGGATGTAACGATTCACTCAACTCACGATGTGATATGATTCACGATACTGATTTCACAATACAGTTTTCTCACAATTTCTTTAACAAAATAAGATTTAAGACAGATTTTTAAAAAGGTGTCCTTTTGTTATTTCTCAGACCAAAAGGCTGCACATTACTTTGTGAAATTGAAAATGTCAAACAATATACTAACCTGAAATTTTAAAACAAATCCCAAATCAAATAAATAAATAATACAAATAAAATAAATGTCTTCATGCAAGTAAACTAAGGCTTTGCCTGTGTATTTTAATCACGATCCAAATAAAGATGCTGCATACATGTTATTCAGATTGTACAATTTTGAAATTTGAAACAAAAACAAAATGGTCTGACTTCTGCTTTGTGATACTACATAAAAAATCTGAACCAAACAAAAACAGCAGACTGGTTGAATGATATGCAATTGTCACTCTATGACAGCAGGTGGCGCTTACACGGCAGGTATTTATAGGCTGCTGCCCCTTTAAGACCGAATGCACGGATCCAATATAATGATGCACTTGCGATTTCTTTCTCCACTGTTTACGTTAATTTAAGACATGAAAATACTTGCCGAGATAGTTATTTTGAGATAATTTTGCGTGTATGTGTCCGTTCAAGCGAAAGAGGAATCAATTCGGTATTCGTGCTCTGCCTGAAACGCCGCTCTGTATGTGCACGCTTTGAGCATGTGTGCGCGAGCAGCGAACTGAATTCTTCATGCGCATGAATGGTTTAAAATGCTTGAATGTTTAAATTGGTAAGACTTAGCGACACGTGTAAATGATAAACTATGATCCGTTTCACCCCTACAAGCGAGTGAACAACGCGAATCAAGGAAGGGATTTTATATCACTATTCAAGATAGCC
>NW_015540846.1:103735-105026 GCF_001515605.1 Sinocyclocheilus anshuiensis | reverse complement strand
ACCGAATGCACGGATCCAATATAATGATGCACTTGCGATTTCTTTCTCCACTGTTTACGTTAATTTAAGACATGAAAATACTTGCCGAGATAGTTATTTTGAGATAATTTTGCGTGTATGTGTCCGTTCAAGCGAAAGAGGAATCAATTCGGTATTCGTGCTCTGCCTGAAACGCCGCTCTGTATGTGCACGCTTTGAGCATGTGTGCGCGAGCAGCGAACTGAATTCTTCATGCGCATGAATGGTTTAAAATGCTTGAATGTTTAAATTGGTAAGACTTAGCGACACTTGTTAATGATAAACTATGATCCGTTTCACCCCTACAAGCGAGTGAACAACGCGAATCAAGGAAGGGATTTTATATCACTATTCAAGATAGCCTGTTGGGCAGGGCGGTGATACATTTTGGTAGCCCGACTGGGAAACACAATAGCCCCGGGATGTCGGGCTAGCGATTTTGCGAGCCCTGGATATGTTTGATGTGATGACAAATTCAAATGCACAGCTTCACCTAATTAATTATTAATTTGTTTAGTTATCTAATTTATAATTTGAATAAGAGAACAACACCAAGAAACTTTGGGTAGCCTAATCAAAAAATGTTTTTATTCATTACATCATAGATCAGATTTTTTTTTTTTTCCAGGAAACGGGCGGACTAGAATAACAATAGACGATAAACAATAGAAATGGCAAAACAAAAATTAAATAATTAATCCAAAGTTTGAACAAATATGAGTAACGTTAGGCTAAAACATCTAAATATGATATCTGGATCGCTGTCAGATGAGCCATCAGATGCTGAGCCCCAGGACGCATCACTTAACTCCCATCATCAGACTCTCATTTTCACTCATGGCATTTAGTGCTTCTAATTAGGGATGCACCGATACCAATACTGGTATCAGTATCGGGCCCGATACTGAGCTCCTGTACTCGTACTCGTTAAAATGCCTCGATACCAAACGCCGATACCACACAGCATATGTTAAGTGCCATATTCAGACAACAGAACAACAGACAGCAGAATGGGGTTATTAGAGATTAAGGATGTCTACGAAGTATGCAATGAATATAATGTTAAACATTCAGTATTGACTGTATAGCTGATGTGCGCGAGCTGATAAGCAAAGCACGCTGAGTAGATTGAGCGCGCTGCGTCGCAGATGCGCGAGCTTGTCGAGTGAATATACCTTTCTCACAGACAACACTGGAAACTGGAAAGTTTGTAGTTCGGTCAGATACGTCAAAAACAAGTAAGTAAAACAATGCACAAGTTACTTAACGGTAG
>NW_015540846.1:94728-101281 GCF_001515605.1 Sinocyclocheilus anshuiensis | reverse complement strand
AGTTGTGTAAATACTGTCATACTAACAGCTGTCTAATTTTTGGTTGATTGTAATCTATTACATACCTTTCTATCAAAGTTATCTAACATTATCAAGCTGAATTTGTTCTGACACAGTGTAACTCTGAGTTCTTGTCACATTTTATTACCATTTTCTAAACTATAGCGAATAAACTGTGATAATGTGAGAAATGTTGAAGGTGTCTGCATAAATTTTGGTTTGATTGTAAGTTAACCAACTAACATTATACATCCTATTGTGGTTTCTGTACCCAACATTTTAAAAATGTACAAATGCAAAAAAAATATTGGTATCGGTACTCAGTATCGGCAAGTACCAAAAATAAAAGTATCGGTATCGGGCGAGTACTGGAAAAAGTGGTATCGGTGCATCCCTACTTCTAATGCTTCTCCGGCATCCATAAATCGCCTTCTTTTACTCATTGTGACTTTATTTATAAAACTGACAACCACTAATTCAGTGAGTGAAAGGCGTTTCCTAGCAATGTGCAATGTTAAAACATAAGCCGCAAGAAAATGACAGCGCAAAAATACAGGCATTTTATAGTGGGTAAATTTGACCCACTGGCACTTATAGGTATAAATGCCCCGTTTTTTAATATGGTTTCATCTAAACTATTTTTAACACCAGGGGATTGTAAATTGCACAATTTTAGTAAAAGTCAATGACAGGGAGACTTGAATGTTTTATTTAAAATCTGTTATGAACATTTGAAAAACAGCCACGGGTAAAATGTACCCCATGGCGGTTCTAGTGTTAACATTTGCCCTGAACTAGGGTTGGGTAGAACCGGCTCCATTTTAGAATTGTTTCCAAATTTCCAAGAACCAGGTATTAGATAAGACACATGTATTTAGATTCCGCTTAATGATTCCTGCGTTCACAATTTAATGTGATTTTAAACCATTTAAGCACAAGACGGGAAAGAACTTGCTCACTGCTTTGCATGGCGCGTACACATGTGAAGCGCGAGCACAGAGAACCTGGTCCTGGTGCGGGTTCCCAGCCTGTGTCCGGCCTCGAACCATTCCGTGCATTTCCACTGCAGAAAAGGTAGTTCAGGGCCGGAACTGATTTCTCTTTCACATCTTATAACCAATGTGCACAAAATTATGTCAGCATATCCTCGTAAACACAGCTGTTTTTAATCTTAAGTGAACGTAAACAGATGAGAATGTATATTTAAATCTGTGTGCATTCGGTGTTAAAGACACAGAAGCCAAATAAACGTGCTGCCTGTCATTAATGTTAATCAAAGAACAAAAGAAAATCATTCACTTTTCTTGATTGAATATTTTCCGTAATTTTAATGAGAATTAATATTTTATTTATGAAAACTATGCAGTTTTTAAACTTTTGATTTCAATTTCTGTACTGAAATGTGTTCAGTTGTACTTATTTATGCTATTGCTAATTGATTTGTTTGTTCCCATTTTATAATTGACTGTTTACTTGTCTTTAACAATTTAATGTTTGAAATTTATGTTAGTCTAGTTGTTTTTGCTGTGGTATTTTTGTTAAAACTGAACAAAATCGGATACCTTATTGCAATCAATACTAGGAATCGTTAAGAATTTGAATCGTTAAGTAGAATCAAAATCGGAATCGATAAAATTCAAATGATACCCAACTCTACCCTGAACATGACAATGGAAAAAAGAAACCACCAATTTGAAACAGTTCAAACAGGTCAAGCACAAGGTTAAATATTTTCAAGGCCTTTGCAGTGTTGTTCACTAAACACACTGAGACCTAACACTTAAAATGACGAACACCATCTCGTCTGTCATCATTATGAGTATAAGACACCTGCAGAAAATGAAATATCTGCTCATAACAAAACAAGTGAACACATCAAAGTGCTCAAGTTTACTCACTTCAAATCCCTTCATCCAGGAAACTGTAGGTTATTGATGTCAGAGCTGCTGGATTCCCATGTCCCAGAAGTCTAATAACAGGCTCAACATAAAAGTTCCAAAACTTAAAAAAAGCACATATTTTACAACAAAGTAAATACTTTTTAAAGCATAAACGGGAAGACGACATTTATTTTCACAACTATTTCCACTATGACAGTCTACTGACTGACATGTCCATTATCAGTAAACACTTGTTGGTAATTAACATTCATGACAGAAGTTATATGAACAAAGATATAACATTATAAAATAACAGATAATGACCAAAGACACACTGATAATAACAGGAAATGGATTTAGAGGAAGTTTAACAGTACACTAAAACTAGAATTTCTACACAGCGCATAGGATACACAATTAGCACATTGTTTAAAAAAAAATGCGAGGAAGTGTTAATTCCCCACATTCCTATTTGGTGCCATTACACAGAAGTCTATAATTTGATTTCCTCCTCGCTGTTGGGCTGCTGCCATAAATGCTTTCGGTGAATTGCCAAACTATTAGATCAGTATTTACTCCCACAAGGGGTTGATCATTCAAAGATGGACATACAAAATCATACAGGCTTAGAACAGCATAAGCACGAGTGATTGTTTTTTGTTTTTGCTTTTTTTGGGTGAATTATTCCTTGAAAGGAATATTGCAGGTTAAAAACTTGTGAAATTTATGATTTTTTAAAAAAAGAGAAGATTTTTTAGAAGATTTAAAAGCAGCAATTTGAGGCTTATTTTATGAAAGCATAGTCTTGTTAAATCTTCTGTTAGAATGTGTATTATTTAAGGTGTAGAGCTGTTTGAATAATTTTTACAGTCATTTTTGTGTGCAGGGGTGTCGAACTAATTTTCACTGAGGGCCACTTCAACATTATGGCTGCCATCAAAGGGCCGGTTGTAACTTTAAGATTGTACAAACGTTAACTCCTTAACATATTGTTAAATAACTGTCTCTTTATTTTATTATTAAAATAATACAAAAAAATAATAATATAGAGCCTGTTCTAGTACACCCCGAAAACAAAATCAAGACTTTGTAAAAGAGCATAATAGGACACCTTTAAAAAAAATAAATGAGCCCGGTCTCATGAAAATGCATATCAATAGCACGATTTTCTGTTTCTATTTGGCATGCGATTTATACGCAGAAATTGACTTTGGCGTGCATATGATACACAAGTGTTTGGCGTGCATATGATACGCAATCAGTGCTTGAAGTAGAAAAAAAGAAGTGGCCGTACTCAACCCCACTCCCCCTCCCAAAAATAAATAAATACAAACTAAAGTACTAAAAAAGTAAATTAGAATTTTCATAATTCGCAATGAATGTATATAGTGCCACAATAAATAAATAAATAATTTATTAATTGTTTGCAATTTAATTCACATTTATTTGCATTTTTCATGATACACTGTTGCAAAGCAGCTTCACAGAAAATGTGAAATTTCTACATTACATTTAGTAGTTTACAGCACAAGCCAATCTGCGATACCAAACAGGAACACAGGGGGAGGCCAAAAGACCACTAAACGAGCTACCTTGACCTGACTGTTCCAGAATTACTAAACCACTGACTACTGCGTAATCTAAAACACCTTCAGCCAGCATCCACTATAAAACACTCCTGCTTTTAAGCCAAAGCTTGCTGATTTATTTATTTATTTATTTTTTTTTTTAATCTGTAGGCCTACATGAGTAGCTAATTCATCAATAATTGTTTGCAATTCAATTCACATTTATTTGTATAGCACTTTTTTCATGATACACTGTAGCGAAGCAGCTTCACAGAAAATGAACATTTCTACATTACATTACATTTAGTAGTTTACAGCACTTTTAATAAAAAAATTGCACAAGTCAATCTGCCATACCAAACAGGAACACAAGGGGGATGCCAAAAGACCACTAAACGAGCTACCTTGACCTGACTGTTCCAGAATTACTAAACCACTGACTACTGCGTAATCTAAAACACCTTCAGCCAGCATCCACTATAAAACACTCCTGCTTTTAAGCCAAAGCTTGCTGATTTATTTTATTTTATTTTTTTTTAATCTGTAGGCCTACATGAGTAGCTACTATTAGCCTATCTCCTCCATCTCTGATGAAATCGGCCATGTTTTTGAAATCGGCCATCACTTTCTGGATCCTTAGACATTCCAGGAGTTTACCAGTTGATCTGATCATCACGTTTGATCAATTTGATGCATCCTTGCTAAATAAAAGTATGAATTTCTATAATTTTGTCCCCTGATCTAATCGAAAAAAAAAAAAAAAAAAAAAACTGCTTTTCATTTTTATAATGTATTGTTTTCAGTCAAATTTACTGATTCAAATGAGTAATTATTTTATTACTCTACGCTAGGGTGACCACCTGGCTACAGATCTGTTTCAGGACAGTAGATGTGATTTTGCCGGACAATGAGGGACACGTGCGAGACAAATAGGTACATTTACTACTGTTATGCTATGTAAATACTGATTTACATTTGTTGGCATATGTGCCAATTTGACAGTGAATGAATGGGAATCCACATGCGAGCAGGGAGAGTTGCGCTCGTGCATTTGATGCGCTCTTGCAGGCTATAATGCGCTCTGGACATTTGTCATTAAAATAACTTCATAGAAAAAGGAGAAGAAAGTCATGTCTGAAAGCTTCAATCGATTTTTAATTCGTTAAATGAATGGAGAATATCGTGTTTTTCCACATCGGTGGTGCTCGAGCAACTGATGAGGTCCGCACTTATTCCTTTGACGGAAAACCCCACACCCCTAATCCTAACCATTGCTTATCATACACACACTAAAGTCAATTTCTGCATATAAATAGAATGCCAAATAGAAACAGAAACTTGTGTTATTGATACGCACTTGACTTAGTAACACACTACTACTGTGGAATTGATCTGTCTTCAACCGTCCTGTTTACTTTACCATTTCCCTTGAAGTGGCCCAGTGTGCATTGCAAATTGTCTACGGCTTGGTTTAATTCACTACTACTCTGAAGACTGAGCAATGATGTCAGCGTAGTGTTCACTTAAGGTCTTGAAGAGGTAGTATTGATACAGATCATGTGATTCGGTCAATAAAGCAGAGAGCCATTTTAACTGCTGAAGCAAAAAGACAGATAATCAAACTCTGGACGTTCCATTAACTGACATGATGCTGAGTGCAATTTTGAATGAAAAATAGAAAGTTTGAATGGTAATCATTTTATATGTGTGATTTCTGTGATTATTGCTCTGTGCACATGCCTATATCCTTTGGTTTCATCATATAGTTACTTTCTTTTTAATCAAAGCGTTTGTTTGCATGTGCGGAGTGATGCGTTTTCCATAGATGGAGAATTCAATATTTCTTCTGTCCGATAAGCTTTGTGCCTTCAAGAGTTTCACTTCAGAAGACATTAATTAAAATTCCAATTAATTTTTCATTTATAATTATCTCACTTCTCATATTTACTAGAAAATATTCTGATGTTGATTTGTTCAGACTTTTTTTTCCCCCCTAGGAAACTGGGCAACTCGTTTCATTCAAAGCACAAGGGCTTTATGCACGAGGTAAACAGGATAAGACTTATCGTCAAAGAAAGGCAACAGGTGTCAAATGTTGCATGCAAGTCTGTTGCTGATGTAGGATCATCATCGTATAAAACAAAAAAGAATGCAATGATTCTAGTTCAACTCTATTGGAAACCAATTAGCTAGAAAAACTAGACTTAACCTAACACAAAATAAATAATGAAGCGTGACACCTGTTCAGAGTAGGGTAGGGTATCGAAAACCGGTTCCATTTTAGAACCGGTTCCAAATTTCCAAGAACCAGGTATGCGATAAGACACATGCATTTCGATTCTGCTTAACGATTGCTGCGTTCGCATTTTATTGTGACTAAAAACGATTTAAGTGCAGGAACAGTAAGAACTTGCGCCGTTTGCGTGCAGCGCGCACGAAGCGCAAGCGCGAGCACAGAGAACAGAGGTCGCGGTAGGGGTTCCCGGTTTGTGTCCGTTCTCGAACCGTTCCGTGTATTTCCACTGTAGAAAAGGTTGTTCTGGGCCGAAACTGACTTCTTTCATATTTGTCGACCAATATGCAGAAAACTACGTCAGTATATCATCATAAACACAGCCGTTTTTGTCTTACGTGAATGTAAACAGATGAGAAAGAAAACACACATGTACAGTCTTTTTTGATCTGCATGCGTTCGGTGTTAAAAAGACAGCAGCCTAATAAACGCGCTGCCTGTCATTAATCAAAGAACAAAAGAAAATCATTCACTGATCTTGACTGAATATATTTAATAACTTTAATTGATTAATCTATATTTTATTTATGAAAAGAAAACTATGCAGTGTTTTTAAACTTTTAATTACAGTTTCTGTACCTGAAATTTTGTTCAGTTGTATTTATTTATGATATTGCTAATTGATTTGTTTGTTCCTATCTTATTACTGACTGTTTACTTGTCTCTAACACTTTAATATTTGAAATTTATATTTATCTGGTTGTTTTTGCTGTGGTCTTTTTTTTTTAAAGGGGTCATATGCGATTTAAATTTTTCCTTTCTCTTTGGAGTGTTACAAGCTCTTGGTGCATAAAGAAGATCTGTAAAGTTGC
>NW_015540846.1:90631-94495 GCF_001515605.1 Sinocyclocheilus anshuiensis | reverse complement strand
AACACATTTCATTACACCAAATACACAAAATAATGTTCTTTTTAGCAGCATCATATGACCCCTTTAATGCATAGGCAAAATTCCTCTTGCAGTGTTCTGTAGGCTGCTGATTTTTGCTCGTGTTATTCAGCTGCAACAGAATGCTTTGTAAAAAGACAGAATAAATGTTTGACATCTAAATGTTTCACTTAATTTTTTTTATATTTGATTTTTTATCTTATTGGAATCGAAACTAGGAATCGATAAGAATCGGAATCGATAAGCAGAATCGGAATCGGAATCGGAATCGATAAAATTCAAACGATACCCAACCCTAGTTCAGAGTGATAGTACACTGAGAGCAATTGTCAGAAACAGTGAAAAACACCATGTGATAGAGTAAGACAGAAAGATGAGTCTTTCTAAGCATCCTTACAGAAACACGTCTGCTGCCTGAAAGGGGGAAAAAAACACTGATGCTTTAAACTTCATACTGTAAAAGCAGCGAATACCAAAAGCCCAGACCAAAAGCTAGCTCTTTTCAGCACACGGACAATCTTTTCATGCTGTGAGTAACAAAAGCTTGACACTCCCTTCAAAGCTGGTCCCATCTTTCCATTGAAATTAAAATAACTGATTTTATTCAACAGCCAATTCTGATTATGTTCAGCATGACATTCAGTTTTAACCAAAAACTGCACCGTGTGTTTTTGTTGTAGAAGTTAGGCCGTGACATTTCCTCACGCTTCTTTTCCACCTACAGTAACTGAAATATCACTGTCAGTGCGCAGCCATTTTTATTCAGAAAGTTTAGTTTGAAAATTGGATGAAATGCCAAGGATTCCTGCTCTGTGATGATGGCTGGGCCAAATGAAAATGCCACGGCAGCTGGGAAAATAAATTATGTAATTAGATACCACTTACATACAGTGTATATATATATATATATATATAAGACTTACAGTGATTGTTGAATTATATGATGATATTCACCAATAATAATATGTTCACCAATGTTTACATTTTGGCTGATATGATAGGCCAAAAAAAAACTTTTTTCAGTTGCATCAGAACATTAATTTATTATATTAAATTGTTATATTATATTATAAGTAAAATAAAATAAAATAAAATAAAATAAGGGTAGATGATAACAGAAACAAATAATCTGTGGAAGGTTTGACTCAAATGGACAAAGTTTGGACATATTTAGTGATTTCCGCTGCAGCATTTTGCCTACAATAATCAGCCCTACTTAAAGACAATTCAACATGCAGCTGTGTTGTAAATTGGTGGGACTATTGAGCCACAATGGAACCTTTGAGTCAATACGGGCCAATAAACACTTATTACACAATATATTTACTAATTACACACCACTGGAGGGTTAAACAATCTAGATAAAAAATGTTACTAACACTTTAGTATTCTAACTCACTCTCACTCCCTTATTTTATTTTTAAAATCATATGCAGTCCCCTCATGTGCTCCTAACGTACAACACAGCCTACGTGCTTTTAACGTGCCATTCAGTCGACAGGAGTGAGAGGGAGAGGCAATCTAATCAGCATTCAAAGACGCCATGCCGAGTCCCTCCGACTCAAGCTGCTAAGTCACCAGATAAAGATCTGCCTGACATGCCGCCTTTTAAATAATCCACTTGCAAGTATGCCATTTAAAAATATTAACACCCTCCTCTGAGAAAGGCAAAGCTCTGACATGGATGGGATTGTAGGACTAAAAAAAATGTACGTTTATACAAAAAATATGTACGTAAAGAGGGTGAATGTCACTAATTACAACCTAAGTGACATACAAGTCCTGAAGTCTACACCACCAACAGCAACATAATAATGAGGCTTTCACTCAGAGTTGCAGCTGGATTGCAGTGGTGTAGAGTTCAGGCACTGATGGCAGGTGATGTTGAAAAAGCATCCCCTGTCACTTAGCATTTGAGATGCTGCATGAATTCAGTCAGAAGAACTTAACGTTACCATGTTCCCTTTCCAAATTCCTCTGTGTACGTCTGGGTGTGCATTCAAACTTACTGGTGTAAACACAACAAAAGAAAGGAACTTGAAAATATATTGTACCTCATGATAGACATGGCAATATTCAGTTAATTCAGGTATATTAAAGCTGAAGTGAATCACTTCTGTACCTCCTCGAGCAGTACCAACTGCAAAAACTATTATTTTCAAATGGCTTTCTTGAACATTCCTCTCACCTGCCATTGGTCGGCCAAACAGATAGCCCCGCCCCACTAGTTGAGGCACTGTTGCTATTGTCAGGCTTTTCAGAATGCTCAAACAAAACAGCAATATTTTTATGGTGCCAAAGAGTCACTGACTTTCCAAGGAAAATAAACCTTCAAATAACTGCCTCTGTATATTAAGCTGGGACATTTAATTATTTAAAATATTTTTAAAAACAAAAACAAAAAATACACGTTTTAACAAATGCATCTTTTACATATTTACCAGCTAGTGTTATCAAAGTTTGAAAACTCATAAAACATTTCACTTTCAGAATAATTCAAATTCCTTAGATGAATATCACTGAAGAAAATGCCATTGCTAGTAATCGTTGTCACTGTGGGCTAACTGGTGCAGAAATTAATATTTTCTTGTAAAACATACTCCTATAATCTTTCCTTAATAATTTTTTTACAACTTCTTTTACAGAGTACAAATAACACTAAATTGAATGAAAATTCAATAAATAAATAAAATTATTGCTGAATTATAATTAATTTCTAATTGATGAAATTATTATATCTTTTGGTAAGTATTAAATATTCCAATAATATTTTGCAACTTTTTCAATTTTGCAGTTTGTAATGTGCACAGATATATCATGCACAATATGACAAAAGAGGTGCATTATGAAAAGAAATTGTCGATTTTGCTTCAAGTCTTCATGAGGGGTTGTTTGTTGGATGGGCAAGATTCAACCCACAAGATTAATCTCACATCACATGGTTTAATATAGGGATGCGCCGATCCGATATCGATTGTGCAAATTATTCTGTGTTACTTCTGAAGCCATACGATAGCTTAATGTGAGCTACATATGAATATTTAAACAACATTTTTTCTCCGCTGTGGCTGGCAGTCATTCGTTCAGCCTTTAAACACTGGTCGCATTCGGTAACGACAGTCAGTTCAGTAAAGCTCTCTCCAAGATCATTCTGTGTTCCCATTATACTTGATTTGTAAATACATGTCTATGATTTAGCAAAAAGGAATTTATCTTCTTGCCGGAGTTTAATGTTGTTTTGTTACTTGCTTACCGGGTGTCTGTGAGAACAAAACACGTGTGTAGAAAAGACTATAAATAGTTTTTAACGTGCACAGTAACTGAAATTTAAAACTGTTAAAAGAAAGGCTCAATAACTGTTGCACAGATATAATACACTACGCATCAATTTCTCTTCCCTTTGTGCTTTGCAGTTTTTAACACGAAGCGCTTACAATGTGCGCATCCGGTGTGCAGAATGATGCGCTTGAAGCAACACGGCATCAGGCTGTGATAGTCAGCATAATCTTTGATGCTTCAAGTGCATCATTCTGCACACCGGATGCGCACATTGTAAGCGCTTCGTGCTCAGACTGTATAAAAACAGTTGCTGCCGAATTATCCACTAACCTAGTTTATGATACATTTTTGACATAGATTATAAATATACATGGGCCTGTATTTTTTCATATTTATTGTTTATTTAATTTTTCTTTATAATGAAGTAGTCTGTATCTAGTAGATTGTGAAAGAATGATTATCAGTTCCACACACAGAGATATATAAATTCTACATTTATTTAAATGGGGGGCAAAAAAACTTAACTGGTATCGGATCGGTATCGGCCAATACCGAACCCTAGGTATC
>NW_015540846.1:87313-89701 GCF_001515605.1 Sinocyclocheilus anshuiensis | reverse complement strand
TTTCTTTATAATGAAGTAGTCTGTATCTAGTAGATTGTGAAAGAATGATTATCAGTTCCACACACAGAGATATATAAATTCTACATTTATTTAAATGAGAGAAAAAAACTTCACTGGTATCGGATCGGTATCGGTATCGGCCAATACCGAACCCTAGGTATCGGAATCAGTATCGGAGGCAAAAAAGGCGGATCGGAGCATCCCTAGTTTAATACCAGGTGTAAAAAAACAAAATGCACATTTAATTATATGAATGGTCTGTGTTGATCTCGTGTTACTTGTAAGTGTAAATGGAGCTTTAGTCGTTTGAGGCTAAAATATAAAGAGCAAACTCAGAGACTCACTGCCTGCTGTCTTTCCTTTGAAGCTATTGTGGCAACATTCCTCTCATTCATTAAGAACAGCTGTGAGGTTTCATAGGCTGCTTAAATTCATTTTAATTAGAATGAAGATTATTGATAGCCTCAGATGGAGACCGTGTGACTATTTTCAGATGCATGTTTATTATTTGAAGCTCACTATGTTGAGAACATTAATGTACTGAATGGTTTGTCAGGCATAATCAGTATTAAAACAGCATTTTAAAATAAATACAATTCAAATATTTCTTTGTAGCCCAGTGATCATTTTTTCCTTGCAGTGCTTGTAGAGTTTCCGATTTGAGTTTTCAACAAACACAGTTTCATAAAGATACTCCAGCTGAACTCTGAAGTGACCTGACATTTTCCATGTAGTGCAGCAAACAAACTTCTCCGCTCTCATCTGCCCTTTCTGAAGGAAGAAACCTTCTTTCAGGAGACTGGTCACCATTTTTACATAAGCGCCTGATTAATTGGGGAGTGTGATTACTTTAAATTATATTGCACTTCAAATCACACATTACCATATGAATAGAACCAAAAAAAGGGTAATGCAAATAATATTTCATAATAATTATATTACTGTAAAACAACATTCAAGGTGGCTGGGTTCCAAAAAACAACAGAGTGAATGATGGAAAGCCTACCAAAAATGCAAATGTTTTAAACAATCAAAAATAAAAAAAAACTTAGCTTAAAATAAATATACTTTATTTTAATGAAAATTATAATAATAATAACTCAGATAAACCATATATTGTCATAATCGTGTGTTTATTAGTCACGTTGAAACAATAAAAGCAGTTAAATCTTCTGTTTATCCAGCTACCGCTATAGGCATTTTCTGGGTTTCTTCTGAGAGGCGTATTTGGAGTTTCAGCGCGAGAGCGCCCTCTGGCCTTTGGATGGAGATTTACTGCTGATCACAGAACCGTGCTTCACTGAAAGATACGCATGACAATAGCAGCTTCTGTCGAATCGCGATTTCCATTTCGATTTATCGTGCAGCCCTATGTCAACGTATGTATTTGCATACCTCTGCACACCCTGTTTGCGCAGACATGTGCAGTTTTCCATTACGCTATTACAGACTGAGAGAGAATGGAAGGCGTTATTGTAATATTATGCACTTTGTACTGTAAAGTTTTCTCACCGGTGAATGAGGTAATCTGACAAACCCTCCACCACCGCCGTCTCTACAGGTAACGCTAATACACACTAAATACACAGTCAAGCAATGCTGATGTTGTTAACATTAACAATTTGAGAACAAAGTATAACAAATAATTTGCATGGTTTGATGTGATATGAGCTAAGTGACTTAGATTTAATCACCATTGGTAGTGCAATTTATCGTAATGCTTTGTTTTCTCAGTTGGTCAGAACAAGAGTGACAAACATGTTACTTGTTAGGATGACATTTTCCAGTGAAAACATTAGATTCATCCACACGGAGGAGCAGAGCCGATGCTCAACCCACGTACAGATGATAATTCCGCAAATAACTGCAATTGCAGGTTTCAAACCAGCTGATGGCGACAAAGAGGCAAAACTTACAGTCTGCAGCTTAAAAAAAGGGAGACATATAAAAAATCATTTAAAGTTGTTGATTGTATATATAAAAATAATATATTTTAAGTTTTCTTTAAGTTTACAAAATATACATACATACAAATATTTAAGTATTTTGATAGCACAGAAAGACAACTATGTCATTCATGGTTCTTCACAGGAGTGGGCGGAGCTCTTTTGGCGTGCTCACAACAGGGCTGACTTTATAGGTTATCATTAAAATCATTTCTGGAGACAATGAATAGGATTTTTACCAGCAAAACCAGACTATTGCACTCTATTGTCTGAAACTGACATGTCAGGCTGCTCAAACAACAGAGCGATACTGAAAGTGCCACAGTGTTTAAACTTGTCACAGAAAGCAAGTTACGAGTGGTTTACTTGTAGCTGCCTCTGCACATTACACTGGGGTAGCAGAAAGGCCACATGTATACTCTTCAGTTCCTTACTGTACAGT
>NW_015540846.1:79264-82394 GCF_001515605.1 Sinocyclocheilus anshuiensis | reverse complement strand
ACTGCTGATCACAGAACCGTGCTTCACTGAAAGATACGCATGACAATCGCAGCTTCTGTCGAATCGCGATTTCCATTTCGATTTATCGTGCAGCCCTATGTCAACGTATGTATTTGCATACCTCTGCACACCCTGTTTGCGCAGACATGTGCAGTTTTCCATTACGCTATTACAGACTGAGAGAGAATGGAAGGCGTTATTGTAATATTATGCACTTTGTACTGTAAAGTTTTCTCACCGGTGAATGAGGTAATCTGACAAACCCTCCACCACCGCCGTCTCTACAGGTAACGCTAATACACACTAAATACACAGTCAAGCAATGCTGATGTTGTTAACATTAACAATTTGAGAACAAAGTATAACAAATAATTTGCATGGTTTGATGTGATATGAGCTAAGTGACTTAGATTTAATCACCATTGGTAGTGCAATTTATCGTAATGCTTTGTTTTCTCAGTTGGTCAGAACAAGAGTGACAAACATGTTACTTGTTAGGATGACATTTTCCAGTGAAAACATTAGATTCATCCACACGGAGGAGCAGAGCCGATGCTCAACCCACGTACAGATGATAATTCCGCAAATAACTGCAATTGCAGGTTTCAAACCAGCTGATGGCGACAAAGAGGCAAAACTTACAGTCTGCAGCTTAAAAAAAGGGAGACATATAAAAAATCATTTAAAGTTGTTGATTGTATATATAAAAATAATATATTTTAAGTTTTCTTTAAGTTTACAAAATATACATACATACAAATATTTAAGTATTTTGATAGCACAGAAAGACAACTATGTCATTCATGGTTCTTCACAGGAGTGGGCGGAGCTCTTTTGGCGTGCTCACAACAGGGCTGACTTTATAGGTTATCATTAAAATCATTTCTGGAGACAATGAATAGGATTTTTACCAGCAAAACCAGACTATTGCACTCTATTGTCTGAAACTGACATGTCAGGCTGCTCAAACAACAGAGCGATACTGAAAGTGCCACAGTGTTTAAACTTGTCACAGAAAGCAAGTTACGAGTGGTTTACTTGTAGCTGCCTCTGCACATTACACTGGGGTAGCAGAAAGGCCACATGTATACTCTTCAGTTCCTTACTGTACAGTATAACTGTATGTACTGTTTCTCAGTATAAGGACTCAGTATAGGAATAGCTGGAAATAGTAGTATAACTTTTCCAATGTGACTAAAAATTTTTAATATTCAGCCTATATGCAAGCAAAACACTGACCACCCTATCGATATTCCTTCCGTTCTTATTATTGGAGCCAATTTTCATTTCCATAAGAATAATTACGAAGGTCACAAATGTGAGAGACATGATGGGGAAAAAAGCAAATGGCTACTTCCTATAAAGTACAGTTTCAACTGAAACGATTATGCAGAAACTAATTTCTATGATAAAACAGGGCAAAACAATTGTGTTTATTTGTGATTTTAGATGCAGTCTTGAGGGCTGGAAGGAAAAAAAAGTACATACACCCATGCAAGAGATTGGAGCTAACGACTTACAATATCTCGGGTAATAAATCAGAGTTTCTTTGTGGCCTAAAGCATTTTCAAACCTATTTGCAAGAGATAATGCCACCAATTCCTTTCAGCCTCAGAGAACCACAAGCCCAGCTCATTTATCACAAGCCTTTTAGGAGCGTGGCTGAATGGCCCTCATCTCTACCTACTAACTAAGTGTATCATCCTCTCATATCTTCTAATAATTTACATTTCCAAATATACACTACCACTCAAAAGTTAGGGGTATGTGTTTTTTTTTTGTTTGTTTTTTCGCTATTAGCTCCAATCTATTTTATTTTTTATTATATTCAGCAAAGATGCATTAAATTGATCAAAAGTGACAGTAAATACATTTATTTGCAATGAAAATATTTTGTAACATTGAAAATGTTGTTCTGTTGAACTTTATATTCATGAAGTATCCTGAAATAAATGTATCATGGTTTTCACAAAAACATTAAGCAGCACAACTGTTTTAAAAAGTGAAGTGACGTGACATGTGGCCAAGTATGGTGACCCATACTCAGAATTAGTGCTCTGCATTTACCCGAGACTCGAACCCACAACCTTTGGGTTATGAGTCCGACTCTCTAACCATTAGGCCACGACTTCCCCTCAGTGATATTATTTCAACAGTGATATTTCAACAGTGATAATAATAAGAAATGTTTCTTGAGCACCCAATCAGCATATTAGACTGATTTTTTAAGGATCATGTGATACTGAAGACTGGCTGCTGAAAACTCCAAAAGGGTCTGGCTGCAGCCTTGCACTTGCCCTCTCAGACTTGCACTGACACTTGCGCTTCTGCTAGCGACATCACTTGCAGTCTTTTTTTTGTTGAGAGATTCAAACAAAAAGTAATCAATAAATAGAACAAAATAAAAAATAAAAAAGACTGCAAGTGATGTCAATTGTGGAAGCGCAAGTGTCTGAGAGTGCAAGTCTGAGAATGCAAGTCTGAGAGTGTAAGTGCAAGTCTTCAGCCAGACCCTTCTCCAAAATTCAGCTTTGCCATTACAGGAATAAATTACATTTTAAAATATATTAAGATACAAAGTTATTTTAAATTGTATTAATATTTGATTGATGAAATATTAGTTTTTACTGTATTTATGATCAAATCAATGCAGCCTTGGTAAGCATCCATCCATCCATCATTCCATGGGCAATCCCAATTTTTTTTTGAACATCTTCATTTTACACAGCAAAACCAAAACCTTTTTACTACCCCTTGAGGACCACATATCCCTGTCTGGGAATTGCTGAATTACACTATAACCTGGTTATCAGCGATATAAAGAACAAATCAAGTGTTAAGAGTTTGTGATCCATAAAATTACTATAGTGGTTATGAAATCCCCACAGTCCATCCATCCATCCATCCATCATTCCATGGGCTCACGCCCGTTGGTGTCCAATGCCCGTCTGGCGCTCCTTTGTTTGGTTGTCATTGTGCATTGGATTTCATTCGTCTTGTTTCTTTTACAGGTGGCAGTATCTGCACCCCACCACCCAACTAGGGATATGCTGGTATCAATTTTTCATGTTGCGATTAATTGCGAATGCTTTTATCACGGTATGCGGTATTATCACGATATTGAAATTTA
>NW_015540846.1:64259-79254 GCF_001515605.1 Sinocyclocheilus anshuiensis | reverse complement strand
CTCAGAGGTGGCATGAGTGCAATTAAATTCATATATTCATGTGGAGATTAATGTTTTAAATATACAATTCTGAATACAGAAATATTAAATGATTTAAATAACTGAAATTATACGCTAAAAATGAAACTAAATCCACCAGCAGGTGGCGGTAAGTCACTGATTTTATCACTGAATCATTCATTCAATTGATTCGTTTGAACAGCTGATTCATTCAGGAATGAAATCTTTATGAATGGGTAATCATGAATCACTGACTCACTAGATTCGTTCAATAACGCACTTTCATTCATGAATGAAACTCGACTGTGTTTGCTTTTGGAGATGCGCAGCGGCTCAGCTGTTACTATATTTGGAACTATTTTCGTTAATGCAATATATACAATAAAACAATAAGAATGTTTGCGGGAGCGTGACACCCACGTTGCGGGAGTGGGCGGTAATGGTCAGAAATTCAGCGGGAGCGGGCTTAAGAAAACTGTCCCGCTCAGGTCTCTAGGCTGCGCGTCAACAGACACGTTTTTTTTTCGCGCTACCCCATCTCCACCCCCAATCATTAGTGCCGCTTGTTCGGTCTTTGACAGAACATATAGGACAATTTTTTAAATAGCGCCATAAACAAAATTTATTTCAAATTGAATTCAAGCACTTTCAAGGACCTATGTTTGTTTTCAAGTACTTTCCAGGCCTTGAATCCATATGTCTGAAATTCAAGTACTTTCAAGAAGCGTGGGAACCCTGAATTATTCACGGTATTTAGAAGTGCCCACGATAACAATATCGTGCATATTCATTACCATGATATATCGCATTACCGAATACCGGCACAAGTCTACACCCAACCCTCCTCCTTTATTCGGGCTTGGGACCGGCACAGTCACCTGTAGATGGATGGATGGATGGGATGGATGGATATGATCAAATCAATGCAGCCTTGGTAAGCATAAAAGACTTAAAATAAATTTTAAAAAATCTTACAGACCCCACTTTTGAACGTATTTCTCTTCAGTTTTATATTCTCACAGTATGTAACATTACAGAGCCATATTTGATTTGGAAGCTTCAACAGGGGGCATCACTTACAGGTATGAGTCATACTGACTACATTTTTATGGTCTGCATTGGTTCTTTTTGTGCTTAACAGGCGTCACAATGAACTTTGCCGTGTTAAAAACAGCATGAAGGTTCCTCAAAATGTTCGTGTTGTTCTCTACAGCCTACAGGTATGGAACGACATGAGGGTGAGCATATGACAATATTTTTTTTTAACAATAATGTCTGGCCTCTCGTCTAACTAATAATGGTAGGCTGTCAGGTTCAAGCTGACCGGTCATTAATAAAAGTGCTAATGATTTCTGACACCTATTTCAGTTATGATTTTAACCTAATAATCAACTAATCAACTTTTCGCAGTCTTTCAAACAAGCAGAAGTTATCTGTCACATTCAGCATCTTGTGCTTTAGTCTGATTTGGACCATGGCTTGAGCACATTAGTTGCTCAGCTGTGACTAAGCTGTAAAAGAATTCTCCACATGCTGAGGTGACAATTTATGTCACTGTGTCTGCATTTATTTGTTGATTCCTGGTAGGTGGTGGCACTGCACTCCTTACAGACTCTCTCTTTGTCCTCTGCTGGGCTGATAGGATTCTCCTTACCTTTCTTATATTGTTACCTGAGAATACATCTACACTTGGTCAGGTACCTCCCACTGCATATTAAAATCCAGAGCTTCCTCAAAATGCATTTCTGCAATGCATCTGTAGACTTCCAATAGTTCCTCATGGATGCGAAATAGCCATAGAAGAGATCTTTGTGCATAATATGAGAAATATATTACATTTCTGACTAGGGATGTCAATTTTCGATAATTTCCATGATCGATCGTCGTTTGAATTAACGATCAATTAATCGATTAATCGTTAAGCTATACATTTTCCTTAAAGCATCCCATTTTGTCCCAGGGCTTGAAAACCTGTGCCTAGGCTAGTTAGGTCCATGCAGAACGTGTGAACGATGCTCTTAGCTGTGGCATCACCGTTTAGTGACATCATTGAATGCTCCGGGAAAACGTATAGTCAAGTGTCGGTCACAGTGCCTTTTAATTGCTGTTTTGACTCCAGTAATTATTTATTTACAAATTATAAGCTCTGATTATGACAAGTGTGGTATAAAAGCTTTGTTTATTAGAGGAATATTTGGTTAGCTGGAAAATGTTACATCGCGACCATGCTTTTGGATGCCGTTTGAGTCCATATAGCCTACATTTATGTGGTCACGAATTTCCACAAACTTTGTAAAGAAGACACTCCAAGCTTTCAAATGAACCCATATATGGGCTGATACCATATAAGGAAGGCTATGTAAATGAAGCATAAACATTTTTAACGTCATTTTGGACCCGTATCCGGGTCCGCAGAGTTTATTAAGAAATGATTATGACAGTAGCTCAAAAATATTCGATCAGTAGAATCCACAAAGTCTCAAAGTTTGGCTGTCTGCAAGTGCATTAAAGTAATTACAGAGCAAAAGACGACACAAAGCATTGTAATCATGTCTTGGCTTGAAACATGCTTCCACTAAAGTAAGTTACACTTTCTTTATCTGCTCTAAGCCAGTTATAGTAACAATCATACTAATGACAGCTCAAAAAAAATTATTTTACCTGCTCACTTGGACCAGTAATTTACTAGTTATGAGGCAAAAATATTTATTTATTTATTTTTAAATTATTATTTAAATACATTTTTAATATAATAATATTTAATAGATTTAAACATTTAAAATAAAAACGATTTTTATTTCTACTTCAACAAATAACAGTATCTACTGCTGCATTTCTTAAGACTGACACAAGGCCATCTTTATTTTGAGTCCTACAAAATTTGCCAGAAAATATATTAATGGTTATATATAGTACACATTCAAATCAAATGAGTTTCTGCAGAGCTCAGTCTTTCACTACAAATTTCACGTACATGAAAAACCATCCATCATTTTGCAATGGTTTCTTTTCTGTTTAAATGGTCTCTTATTGTCTTTGTCCAGAGGACAGAAGAGGGGGGAGCCCTTCTGTGATGGTTGGGCAGTCACCAGCACCCCCTCTATGCCAAGACTCCCTCGGTCTTCTCCATCTGGCACACCGTGGGATGATGAAGTGCCAGGACTACATCTTCCTGTTCTCCTGCACGCTGCTTCCTCTTGTCCTCATGATACAGTCTGGAGACTGTATTCAGTGGGATTTAAAAATTGAAATAAAATAAATCCAAACCATTTCCATCAAAAACTACAAACCCTGTCCATACCCTTTCAAAACTTTCTTAAGACAGCACCCTTCAACGCTACTGAAGCAGTTGTTGTATGCTTTGTGGAAGATGTTTGTCTACCACAAAGCAGAAGAGACAGATGGCTGCACGTGAGTGTCCTGCGTAATACTTGTTTATAGATCTGCTGTTGGAATTATTACTTGCTGCTAGGAAGGAATATTTCGTTTTCTGCCTATTTCTACGTTATATTTTTGTTTGCGTTTGTATTTTTTTGCGCATGAGCCGCACGCAGCCCAAAATTAAACGACTTAATCGACCATGATAGCTTTAATCGATTGCATCTCTCAACGACAATTAATCGATCATCGATTAATCGTTGACATCCCTATTTCTGACATAATGTTACAAGATACTCTCAAATGTTCTGTGGGAAAAACATACTGGCATACAGATATCCCTGGAACAAGATTCTGACAGTCTTTATGATTTTCTTATTGCTTTACCTTGGTTAATTTTATGAGTCATTTGCTTCCCATTAACGTCTGGAGAGACATCCGGCATAGAGTTTCCAGACATACAGTTTGGCCACAACATTACTTGTGGTTTAAACCACTTAAGCTCGGGGCGTTTTTTGGTATTTTCGCCAAAAAAAATAAAAAATTCTCTCTCTTTATTTATTCCTTCTCTTTCTAGCTTGTACTAATTTGAACAATGTCTAAGAACTTGGTATTACAACCACTTCCTGTGTCTGTTTGCCTCTTTAAGAAGAATCGCTTTATGTATCCCCCAATTGTAAGTCGCTTTGGATAAAAGCGTCTGCTAAATGACTAAATGTAAATGTAAATGTATAATGGCTGACAGAAAACTGACTTGTTTTCTGCATTCAGTCAGGCTGAATTGAGAATATTCCATGTTTCACTCTAGAGGTGACCATCCAGTGAGAGGAGAAAGTGCTAGCGGAGGTATTTTTGCTGAGCAAAAAACACAATGTTTGCTAAAATAAAACACAGATTTGTTTCAGAGCAGCTGGTCAGTGCTGACCTTTGGATTTGAAGCTGGCCTGCAATAATGCCCAATTACTTTACTTTTTAGTAAAATCTTTTATTATGTATTTCTTAAGTCAATTTGCAAATCAATTACGCCAAATGATTAATCAAGCAACCCAAGCAAACAAGAATAAAGTCTTTACACTGAAGACTTACATTGAGAAACTGACCTGTCATATCTAGAGACACCATGTCTACATGATTGCATTGAAAGCTTGAGGTTGTCCACACTGAACGCAACAAAGCGACTGTTGCAAATCATTTGAACTTTGTGTCAGTATGTCATAAACAGAACAAGGCAGCAGTTTACTGTCAGGGAATTGTCGTGTCACGTCGTACCATGCCGCATCCAGCGTAGACAGCATCACTGATAATAATGGGTTTTTAGGGCTGTGCGATTTGGGGGAAAATATCAAATTGCGATTTTTTTTGACAGATATTGCGATTTGATTTGCGATTTTAAATTTGCAAAGTCAAGCTTCAGTTCTTCAGCAGGCAAGATTATAATGGTATAACTACTTTTACAGAATTAACTTAATTACTGAATTTCACAGATAATATTTGTTTATTTTTTATAAATAAAGAACTGTATTTCTTAAGGCAATTATTAAAGTATTACATTGATTTATTCATTTTAAGAGCAAGTGGATATCGATCTGACCCAGTAGACGCCATAATCCCACTCTGTCTCTCTCCCGCTTTCTGTTTATTTTTTTTTTAAATGGTGGGTGTTTACGCAGTTGGCTAGAGCAGTGCTGATTGGGGCGAACGGAGGTGCGCTCACTCTTGCCCAGGGCAAGTAAGATTGCAACTCAAGGCTGGCAGTCATGCATATGCTCTGGAACAGAGTAATATCGCATCCACATCGCAGGCTTTGCGATTAGGAAATCGCAACGTCTCAAATCGCGATTTCGATTCGATTTCGATTAATCGCACAGCCCTAATAGGTTCTATAGTATTTTGTCGCATTGCACCACACTGCTCGCGTCCGGTGTAAACATGGTTTTAGGCCTGGGGCACACTAGACGATTTTCAAATTTTAACCAATTTTAAAACTGGTGGAGACTTAAGGACAGTTTCATCCGACGTTTAAAATGATAATCTTCCAAATGCACACACTACATGATTCAGCCAGACCGTGAAACCACACACCTGCCAATTGCAGTGTAATTTTCACAGTGAGATGAGATCTCAAAGAGCCTTGCAAGATCAAATGTGACTTGCAAAGAAAAACAAAGGAGGACTGACGTCGTCAGCTGGTTCCCCTGTCATGAGTTTTGTTTTACGGGAAGAAAAACAAATGGGAAAAAAAGAATATGGACTTATTTCTTAATACTCCACTTTCTTGGCATGTCTGTGGCTGCCAAGTTTCAGCTATAGAAGAACGTAACATCCGGTAGGTGACACTTGCTCGCTGTCATCGGCTATCACAGGTATCACGACAGAGGATCTTATTAATATATTAATAATAATGGGGCGAAGTTTTGTCCAAAAAATCTTCAATTGTGTGGTGTCCTTATGATTATTTTAACTGCTCCCAATGAAGTCAGAGGCAGCCCGATCAAGAGTTGTAAATATCAAACATGTTTGATATTTACAATTTGAGATCAGGGACGCTCCAACTTCATTGGGAGCAGTTAAAATAATCATAAGGACACCACACAATTGAAGATTTTTTGGACAAAACTTCGCCCCATTATTATTAATATATTAATAAGATGTACTTAATGTTATTTACTTAATGTTATGATGTTTAGTTTAGATAATAATCTAAACTAAACACTAAAAACACAAAATGGTTTTAATCGAAGAACATACAGTTCTTCAAACTCAATCAGTTATTTAATCGTGGTTAATTAATTTGTCAATACTTCCAGTTTCTGTTAATAAAAAAAAGTTTGAAAACAAGCAGCTTTGTCATAATTACCGGAAAAATCATGGAAATATTGTAGCTTATATTTGGGGGGATTTCAAATAGCGGACTTTTGAGTCTAAAAGGTTGAGAACCACTGGTCTAGAGTAACCAAACTATCAACAGGGTAAGTAACTCTTTTTAAAGGGTGGACTTCCACTCCCACGACCAACATATGATTTCTCCAGTTCATACTTTCACAAGTAGGACGTCTCCTCCCACTTACACTCATCTGTCCTGTTTGACAGAATTGGCCTCTACTGTATATAATATGTTCTACAGACTATTATTGGTTTTATGAATATCTTAACTCTGTTGCCACATTAACACATGAAAACAAGCAATGCAATCCAAAGCACTGTTTGACAGTCAACCCAACTACACCACAACAACTGCATGTCACAGTTATCTAAACAGAGCTGCACAAGAGCCTCCCTCATCAATATTCAAAGGAGCCCACAGCAAATTTTTTTAATTGTTAAACACACAAGGCCATTAATGCTGCATAAACGTTAAAGAATCCTCTCTATCAGTACTGCGACTCGCAACTCCCTCTACATTCATCTTCCTGAGTGACAGCGCACAGGACCACATGCATGTCAATATGACAAGCGGCTGCCTGAGTTTATTGGATTATTGAAAATCGCGGTGACAGAAAAGAGTAGCAAGAAGTGAATCAACAAAGACAGCGAGGGAAACTGTGTACATGTGTCTGCGTGTTTGGATTAGGGTATGGAGGGGGAGGTCACCTTCACACGACTCTCTGGCAGTAATCATACCTTGGACACGCCCTTCTGCCTAATGGAGCCACCACAATAGTGACGGGCCCGGTGACTAATGCACTAATCTAATAACTCACATGCAAAACCACAAACTGGACATGGCCTGTGGCGTCATCGGCGCACTACAAGAGCTAGGGGTGGGCGGTATGAGTAGAATCTTATATAATGGTAGGAGTAATATATCTAGAGATATTAAAGTTCTAGAAAATATGATATGTTGCTAATTATTCTTAAGGCAGATTACCAATAAATCAATGAAATAAAAGTGTATACTATTTTGTCTAAATAAATAAAAAATAAAATGAATAATTTGAAGTGCTACAAGTGAATTTAAGCATCATGTCATTATAATGTACAGTATTACAAAAATGGATATTGGGGTTAGGGTTAAGGAATAGACAATCTGATTAGCTCAGTATAAATACATTAAGGAAAGTCCCCGTAAACCACACAAGTAGCCTATGTGTGTCAGTGTGAGTGCACTGAATTTTCAGCAAAAATAACTACATTGTGATGTAAAAAGAACTCAAATTATCTTTATTAAAATTAAATATTTGAAAAAAAAAGGGGGGGGGTGTTCAGACTGGTGTTTAGATATAGGCCTAGCAAAACAGAGCTTCATATTATGCAATAACTACAAACAGTGCATATAAATATGGCTGATCGAGCCAGGAGTAAAGATGCAAACAGTCAATAAATGCACATTTGCAAACCTGTGAACACAAAACATTGTTTATTAACATGCAAGTTGCCAGTTTTTTTTTAATGAACCTGGCAACTGTAAACGGCATTGTTTGATTTTTTTTTTATACTGTCCAGCCATAGAATGAGCCATAGAAGAGGTTATGTTTATTTTTGGTGTAAAACACTAAATTAGGATCAAATATCAAACACGCATATAAAAAATGTAAGCACCAATATTAACAAGCGTCAAAATAATAGGCTTTCACTCGTGAACAAGCTGGAAACAATAACAGAGCTGGCTTTCAAAAGTACAACTTGCAGAGTAAGGCCTCTTTCTTTGCTCAGATACTCTCCAAAATAAATCAAGGCAGGGCCTATCCAATTTCCTCTCAGCATAAACCATCAAAGATGTAACTTTGCTAATAATAAAATAAATAACTTGCTTAAGGCAAATAATGTAGAACCTAAAACATGAGGGGCTCTTTAAGATAGCCTCAGCTACCGTTCTTATAAAGGGTCTGGGCCGTTTCTGGTTCCACTTTTCGTTAAATGGTGATATCCCATAAAACTGTGGTGTAAATGGTTTATAATAACCACTAATGGAGAACCTGTTTTCAATCAGCAGCCAAATTAATACAGAATTAGCTTCCAGACACTTAACTTCTTCACAGGCCTCTAAACACAAAAGAGGCTGAGAAATATGAAAACTTTGTAATTTCAAAATGACAATGAGTGACTTCCAACTAGGGTTGGGTACCGTTGGGTACCTATGTAACCGGTATGTACAAGAACCAAATCAGAACGCAGATTTTGGTGCCTCATTTCGGTGCCACTTAAATGCCTGAGCGATCGATTGAAATATTTGTCCTGGTTCACCTAAATGGACGTAAGAAGCATGGGCGTCGCTAGGCCATTTTTAGTGGGGCTATAGCGATTAGCTCCATAAACTGTACACAAATTCATGATCGGCTCAGAGTCAGTCCCCTTTAAATTTCATATGAAAACGGCGGCAGACTTCGTCTCCTCCCTGACTTTCAGCGCGCTCTTCAATCCGCAGACCACAGCGGCGCAGCGCAAGCAGACTCAAACAGAAACAGAGGACACAAGGTGTGTGTTTATCGATAGATTGTTATAATATCTGTATCTGTGCAGTTCTTTGTCATACATACAGTTTACAAAAGGTCACGAGGGAGCAATCGGTTTCCCATCTAACGTTACTGTAAAATTTTCGCTGCGGTTACCCCTCATCACACCACAGCTGTTTCCTCCAGCGAAAATCTAGCCCTCAACACATATGAACGCATACTTTATAAAACGATCATGTTGCTATTTTCATTTAAAAATTTAATATATAACATATTACAGTGCATGTGGCATATGCCTACCATACAGTCATTCACAGAACTGATTAAAAACAGTGACAGACAGCACTCAGTCAATTCACTCATTTTTACTAAATATCAGAGTGATTGACAGAGATACAATAGAAACATTATGTGTGGTTTTGTATTAAATATTGTTTTATATTAAATAATGACCCAGATCATGAAATATATTTATTAGCCTTAGAGTAAGGGAAGCACAACTCGGGAAATGAGAGCATCCTAGGAGCATGTGAATCCTATGTATATTTATTTTAAATATTTTTAATGATCTTTAATGTTAACCATCACAGTTTTTTTTTGTGTGGCTCTTTTTTAAAGTATCGGTTCAGGCACTGGTACCGTTTTAAAAGTATCGATTTGGCACTGGTATCGTAAAAAACCCAATCGATACCCAACCCTACTTCAACTGGCACTCATAGGGTCGGGTTCCAAATGAAAGTGAGCAACTGAACCCTTACAAGAAAGGCCAAGTTACAAGGCCATAAGTGAAGTGTAGAAATGATGGTCACTTTAAAGGAACAGTTCACTCAAAAATGAATGTCATTTCAAACATATGTTTGTGATCAAGTCCTCGTGATTCCTTTTGAAACCTTGCAAAATGTAATAATAGCTTTAGTACATCAACAGTGCATCTGCAAAAATCAGACATACTTGTTTGCTTGTTGACTTTTACCAAACACCACATGGAGAGATAGTATGGAAGTTTAAATACATTTGAACCATATTAAACACATTTGAAACATTTCTATTTTGGACAGTATAAAAAGGTTTCTAAATAAGCAGTTTTTAATATACTAAGTGGTCCTGCAAGTGAAGCAAGAAAGAAACCCCTGTGTTCAAGGGTAAAGCAATTAAATGTCGCCTTTCAAAGCTTTGTCTTTTATTCAGGTGCTCATGACCTTCTTGGAGTGAACAGAACTATAGCAATCAACAGAACTTGCCTAAAAACTGAAACCTTTACAACACAAACTATTTCGACCACACTGACTGTGCCACATGACTCCTAAAAAAGTGTTGACTAGGCTGAATTGTTAAAATAAAAACCGTGTATTCCCATGCCAGAGCCCAATGTGCCACTGAGAAGTCCAAAAGGCTCTGAGTTCCCAGATATGAGTCCTATAAATGTTGATCCCCAACACCACAACCGATGCATTACAGAAATAAAATCTCTCATTAGAGCCCAGGCCCTGAAATTACCCAAATACAGCGCATATGAAAACCATAAGACAGCGTCAGCAAGGGGGAAGTTTGCACCAAGTGGCTTTTCAGCATGTGGCAACAGAGGGCCGAGCATTCTGAACATGCCAATTAGTTCCCTCTGCCAGAATAAAATAGGTAAGGGGGTGGAAGATACCAAATTATATTGACACAAACAAAACTGCTAAAAATACTCAAAGATCCATTACAACAACTGTAAATCTTACTTACAGGGCATTTGCTAAGGTTTCATGCTCTTTACTGACAGCTGCCATGACACTTATGCAGAGTTCACACTGCACGATATTAGCCCGATTTTTCATGACCTACAGCCAATGAGAGACCAAGATACAGGGCAGAGGGAAGTTCGGGGAGGAGTTATAGATCAGAATATCAGTATTTTAATAGATATATGAACAATTATATCATACAGAAACAAGCACAAACATTTGCTTGACCAGCCACAACATCAGCATAACAGTTACTGCAAAATTATTTACCTCCAACTCTCTTTGCAGAACACCCAGTCCCTGTTCCCTGCATCTCCCTCCTGCATAATCTGTTTTTCTTTTTCTCCTTGTAGCTGGAAATCAGCTCACAGACAATTTGCGGGCTATATATATATTTTTTTTTAATAATTACAGTCTTGCTCGAGAACTCCGGTCTGACGCACGCGGGTTCTCGCGTTATTTCCTTATCACTTCTCGCGTGTGTTTTGTTGTGAAACGTAGTTTGCGGACCAGACAGCGCTGTCGGCGATTCTTCCTATTGTGAAGTCATGCAGTGTGAAACCTCCTGTCGCCGATCCATCGTGCAATGTGAACACAGCAGCAACTGAATGCTACCCCAGATAGTCACGCAGTGTGAAAACAACGGCGATCCGACGAGTTTGAAAATCGTGCAGTGTGAACTCGGCATTACATAATTCATGTAAAACATGCTGACCTACAGTTAATGTATCCACAAAATCCTTTTCAGGCACATCTTTTTTTGTTATTATCATTACATTTTATTTCAGCAGGTCACAATGATTGACTGTATTGTTCAGTCATTTACCAAAGCAACAAATACAATGACATAAATGCGATTGTGATCCAATCACACGGGTGCTACTGGGGCCGATATGGTCAGTTCATCTTAACGCCTGTCAAAATATAGACCACAAATTTTCTCCAGCCAGCCTTTAGCCTCAGGAGCCGTCCTGTCTTTATGAACAAATCCAGAACTGACAGAATATTAAACTAATTACACAGACCAAACGAACAGTAGTACCAGAAGACTGCACAGGATCAAGAAAACGATGTTGTCTTTGGCCAAATTATTCCAGACTTATGATGCAATTGCACGAAACTTGGCTCTTGAGCTTTTCCAGATCATTTGATATTGCTGACATGCCTCATGAGCACTCTGAAGTTCCTCACATATGCTTGTTTGTTTGTTTTTAATCAATAAAAACTCCCTTGCCCGCAGTGTTCACGTATGGTCATGTATATTATAGGCTCCCTTCTTAAAATAACTCCTGACGGACAGAATTGCTGTGTGGAAGGACCTGGGAAAGGGCAACAAAACCAGCGTAACAAATAATGCATAATGTCTACAGCATAACAAGAGTGGCATTGTTCTGCTGCATGAGCGATGTTAAAGGGACAGTTCACTCACAAATTAAAAGTCTGTCATCATTTATTCACTCTCATGTTGTTTTAAACTTGCATGTCTTCCTTTCTTCCACAAGAGAAGCTGACAGAAAATGTAAGAGTCTGACAGTCTCAGTCACCATCCACAATGTCTGGAAAAAAGATGCTATGAACGTGAATGTATGAAACTGCTATTCTCTGCCATCGCCTTTTGTGGTACAAGGGAAAAATAAAGTCGTACAGGTACTAATAACATAAGCTTGAGTAAATAATGAGAAGATTTTGGGTGAACTACAGCGTTTTAACATTTCTCATTTAAACTTCTCATTTAAAGGGGTCATATGATGCTTTTTTAAAGATCATTATTTTGTGTATTTGGTGTAACAGAATATGTTGACATGCTTTAATGTTCAAAAAACACATTAAGAAACACACAGCGTCTCCCTGACATGGCTGCTTCAACACTAACTGCGGTTACTGAAACCACGCCTTCTTTCTTTGCGTGAACATTTGGGCCACATTATGCTAATATTGCCACATAGTGAGGTAGATAAATGGGGGCGTGTTAGAACGAGCCATTTTAGGGGGGCATGGCAGAGTCTTAACTTTGATAAAGAATATCTCTTTGGTTTTGAGACTTTAGTCTTTGCAACTTCAGGGATCTTATCTATGCACAATCAGCTTGTAACACTCCAAAGAGAAAGGAAAACTTGAAATCGCATCATATGACCCCTTTAAATCTCACAGACGCATTTCTGTGAAGACCCACCAAAATATCATGGCTTATATGGATGGATATAAGAGTTGGTTTGAAACGTTCCGTACAATATTACGATTTAGAAACAAAACTCATTATACGATGTTTGATTCTAATTCGATTATAAATACTCAGCAGACATCGTCTTTAAAGGCCGCCTACGGCTACGTTTTGATAAAAACTGCAAAAAAGACCAACATGTTTGTATAATACATATCTATGTGGGAGTGTGCGTTTTAAAATATGCACGCTCATCCACAGACGGTTGCATCTTGAAGAGGAAAAAAAGCACTAAATCTTGTCCATGAACGTGTTTGGAATTAATTTCTGTACGCCTTTTTCATAATCACACCAGACTAAGTCAGTTCAAATGTATGCATAAGTAAACAAAGCATTGACACGATTGTACAACACTAATATGTGGCATATTTTACATGAGATGAAGCATCTTTGGAAAATGCAGCTTAGTGGCGTGAGAATATCCCGCGACACTTGTTCTTTATGTTTGTCTTTTACCCGAGAAAATATGCGCTGGGTATTATAGATTACATGTGGTCAATAGTTCAACTTCTTAAGTCATAATTATTAGCAAGTTAATTTACATGACAGAACTACACTGCGCCCTGCACTTGCTCCTCATCTAACGGTTGACAAGAAATTTACACCACGAGGCTCTAATATGAGAGTCACAGCGACAAAATATAGTCAGTCTTGCTCATAAACTTGCTATTCTGGGAGAGGAACTCATCTACAACGGTCTTGTAACTAAACCACCCTAAACTAAAGAGCTGTAAGTTTTTAAATCATTCGGTTAGCTAAAACACTAGCTTAGCGGACGTTAACTCACCCGTTAGTTTCTGTAACAAATACTAGAATTTCGCGATCACTCCAAACCTCGTGGCTGAGAAGCTTGCTCATTAATGCAAATAATAATCACCTTAAAAGTACTTCTTTATGCAAAGCAAGTGTCACGAACAAGACCATATGAAGAAGGAAACGCATTGAACTCACCGTCTCTCCGTTCCGCCGCGGTTTGCATTTCTTTCCGTGCACCGCAACCGCTCGTTTCACCCGGTTCAGTTGGCCACGTACAAATCCACTTTTAAAATCGACTGGAAAATTATTTGATTGCACAGAGTAACGACTCTTCCTCTACTAATGTGCCACGCGGCCGTTATAATCCCGTTATTGAGACTGGTTGCTATAACTACGGTAGAGAGGAAAAGCTTCTATTGTTGTGAATCCAGAGTTTGTGTCTCACGGATTTCTGCTCCAGAGCGGTCGGATACTCTCTGCTGGTCTGCCTGCCTACAGTCCCTTCAATCAAGCTGTCTCCCTCTGGCTGGTTTACAGGTTGCTCGCGCGCATTTTCGGATACATTCGTCACCATTCGGCCTTTCACGAATCGATTAGATTAGTCTCCGCTTAGATTAGTGTGGTTGTTTAATGAGACGCAGGTATTTAGTGGGGTTTAACTTAACCCAATCCAGATATTCAGTTAGATTTAACCTAAATAAAATGCATTTCATCAAAGATGACATGTAATAATTTTAATGTATTATATTACTATATCCATCAGCACAGTCCTTTTACAAACACACACTAAATACAAAAATTAACACATAAATAAATAAATGACAACATTCAGTTTATTGAAGGTGACATTGTAATTGGTAAATTATTAATTACATATTAATACATTTAATTAATTGAATTATATAATTTAATTTAAATAAATAAATATATGCAACCCACATTTCAGAAAATAATCTGTGATTTGGTCATTCTCTTTAACTTTTATTTAATTGACAAAAAATACAAAGAAAATATGTCACTGACCAACTTCAATGTATTTTGTAAATATGAACAAATTTGGATTTTGATGGCTGCAACACACTCCAAAAATGTTGGGACAGAGGCAAAATAAAAGTGAAATGGTTATAGAATATCCAAATGAAAATGTTTTAAAAACAGTTCACAGTAAGCACTAGCAGGTGAATTGGTAATAGGTGAGGGTATCATGTTTGGGTATAAAAAGAGCATCTTAGTCTTTGCAAGCAAAGCTGGACCCTGGCTCATCACTTTGTGCCAAATTCCATGAGAGACAGTGGCGGACAGGCCACAGGGCCGGTTCTAGACATTTGGAGGCCCTAGTCATAATTCATGTTGTTGAGGCCCCCCCACCTCCAATAAAAAGCACTTGAAACAGGCATGCACTCCCCTCAGCATGGTGGCGTGGGTATACCATTCCCATAGCGACCCCTAGAGGACGCAGTTCGAAGTTCTGAAATGAAAGGGAACATCTCAGGTTACTTATGTAACCATGGTTCCCTGAG